>NC_069657.1:61039356-61339356 GCF_027244095.1 Hemicordylus capensis
ATTATTACATTTATATCCCGCTCTTTCTCCAAGGAGCCCAGAGCGGTGTACTACATACTTGAGTTTTTCCTCACAACAACCCTGTGAAGTAGGTTAGGCTGAGAGAGAAGTGACTGGCCCAGAGTCACCCAACTAGTATCATGGCTGAATGGGGATTTGAACTTGGGTCTCCCTGGTCCTAGTCCAGCACTCTAACCACTATAGCACACTGGCTTCGGTTTAGGTTTCTCTGTAAGGTTTTCTCTCTCTGAAGAGCTGGTCCTTGTGGCTTCCTGTGTTGCGAGCCAATTGGAATTAATTTGGTTGTCTGAAAGAATCCATTGCAAATAGACACCATAGCCTAGAATCCATAGACCAGCTACAGAAATGTAGCTCGTTATGAAATGTTAGGGTAATGCACACAACCATGAGAGGGGTAGAGAGACAGGGGGCCTATTCTTACAATCACAAAAATCGGGCTAGGAAAATCCCAGCCCAATTTTTGTGATCGTCAGATCCACCGGGCTCGCAGCCGAGCTCGGTGGTTCTGGAGCGGCTAACCCACTCCTGTAGCCCGCCCCTTAGCCCGGGTTTGCAGAGCAAGCGCTCCGCAAACCTGGGCTATCTGCTCGTGAGTAGCCGCGGCGTGGCTCCACAACATGGCTACTCGTGAGCAGACCCCTGGCCGGGAGGCTTAAAAGCAGCCTCCTGGCTCGAGGGTCTCCCCAGTATGCCCTGCGTGCTTGCGCAGGGCATACTGGGGCTTCCGGGGACCGCGCGGCCCCCAAGCTCCCCAGGCCCCACCAGCTCCGTCTCAGGGCCGGCCATCGTGTGAGCGGCCGATCCGGCCACCCAGGGCTCCCTTCCCGCTCACCGCTAGGAACCGGGTCTCACTGATCGTGAGACCCAATCCAGGGTGTGGTGGAGAAGGCAGGGATAAACCTACCTTCCCCTCAGATAATCAACTGGCTCCTCTTCAGCACACCAGCGTGCGCCCACATGATCCACACTGATCCCAGCAGCACAAATCACTAGAGGCTAGGAAAAGTAGTCTAGGCCCTCATGCTCGTGTGCACATCCTCATTGTCTGTAAAGTTTATCATGCTTTAGGACTAATTTCTAGGTAAATGATGTAGTCAGTACTAGTAATATTGCCAAACTTTGTCCAGACATCAAATCTGGCAGCTTCATAATATTTGCCTCTAATGCAAGCCAAATATTAAAATCCAAACCTTGTTTTCCAGTTTGAATTTTAATCCAATCAGGAACTAAAGTTTTGCTTCCTTTCCCACTTCTGCCTGCCTGCCTGCCTGCCTGCCTACCTACCTACCTCCTGCCGCCAAGCCCCCTCCCACCCCTTTACTTTTCTCATCACATCAGCAGTACCAAAAGAATAGCAGTGGGTTGATTCTGTCCCCGCCTTGATACTTGGCATACTGTGATGGCTGCAAGCTAGATGCAAGGAAAACTCTGGGTAGTAGTTTTCACAGCTCTGCTAGACGGGGCGGGGGAGGGGGATTGTTACCAGCACTTTCCTTCTGACATGCAGTCATCTCAGCATCATGGAGGAAAGGGAGGAAGAGATAGTCCTGCATTCTCCTTTGTCACTGAAGCCAAAGCAAAGGATAGTGGGACTTGGGGGAGACTAGTGGCTGGGAGGAAGAAGGGGAGGGGTGTTGGGAGCAGAGGCGTAACTAGGGAAAACAGCGCCCGGGGCAAGCACTGAAATGGCGCCCCCCCATGCCCCCCGCCCCCCCAACATACTACATTATACTTAAGTTTTTCCTCACAAGCGCCCGCCGCCAAGCCAGGCCACTGACTGGCCACCAGGTGCCAGCAAAGCAATGGGGGGGGGGGCGCGGGGGGCGCGGAAGGGACCACTCGTGGGGGAGGGGGCGCCAATGCGCTCCCTTGACTGCTGCAGCGCTGCTGCACTGAGCAGGAAACATTTGTATTAACAAAAAATTAAAAAAATTTTTTTTTTGTCATGGCAGCGCCCCCCATGTGACCAGAAAAGATGGCGCCCGGGGCACGTGCCCCCCCTGCCCCCCCTATAGTTACGCCTCTGGTTGGGAGATGTCCTGGATCTGATTCTGTTGTACTCCCAATGACATAATTGGGACAAGGTCCTAAACTGACCTGCGTTTTAAAAAAGCATTCTTTTCTGTGTTGGGGAACAAATGGTCTCAAAGCATTATTAATAGCCTTACTTGCAGGGGTTTACCTATCACTAGTCACAACACATAAAGGTAAAGTGTGCTGTCTAGTCGATTTCGACTCCTGCTGCCCACAGATCCCCGTAGATATCTTTGGTAGAATACAGGAGGGGTTTACCATTGCCTCCTCCCATGCAGTATGTACCAGTGGGGATTCGAACCGGCAACCTTCTGCTTGTTAGTCAAACATTTCCCCGCTGTGTCACTCAAAGTGAACATTATTCACCGGAATCCATCCAGTGTTACAAAGATATGAGTGATGGTTTCAAAGTTATTTAGTAGAGGTTGTGAACTAACCAGAATATGATTATGATCTGTGTTGCATAAGAAACTGCTTTTTACCAGTCAGACCATTAGTCTATTAGCTCAATATTGTTGTCTGTACTGACTGGCAATGGCATTCTAGATTATCAGGCAGGGGCCTTTCCCAGCCCTACCTGGAGATGCTAGGGACTGAATCTGAGTCCTTCTGCATGCCAAGCAGATGCTCTCTCACTGAGCTATGGTCCTTCTCCAAAGACATTGCCCAGCTCCAGAGGTGCCCGTGTCCATATGCAGGACTCAGTCCAGAGTGCATGCAGCTGTGAATGCCAGATGCAGAGTTGTAGCCATACAAACCATGTGCCCAGCACAGGGTCACTTTGTGTATTCAGACAGGGGTCTTTCCATTCCTGCTAGCGGAGATCTTTTTAAGTGGACACCCAAGGAGTTGAACCTGAGACCTTCTAGCACTGAGCTTTGGACCTTCCCCAGTTCCCAGTCCTTTAAGGTTGTTGCACATAAGATTGGGCAATTAGCATTTATACTTCAAAAAGTTTTATTATTTTATTGTACTGCATCATTGCCTTTCTTTGAGATAACAAAAATAATAGGTAAGATTGCATTTATAAGAACATCTTATTTTTGCACTGAGATTCTCCTTATGCTACCTCTTCTAGATGCTATTATTTGAACAGTTCCATAGCAAATGTGCCTTATTATCCTTCACATTGTTCAGTCTTTTCCACCTCCACAGAGCTGTCAAAGTACCGGTTACAGCACACATACAAAAAAAGAAAAAGAAAAAACCCATCTTGACAGCTACTCTACATTCTTTACTTGTAAATGGACTTGAGACATCTTGTTGTTACACACAGTAAACTTTCTGAGACTTTCCTAAGGAAAGTCAAATGTTTTCAAATAGCTTCATATAAACATAATCTCTAATTAAAGGAGTTTCACATGCTTCGACCACTCATACCCCAATACAGATGAGTCATGACTGAAATGAAAATGGAATATGTGAAATAATTCATATATACTGAAATAAGATCATCTCCTTCTCTGCTTGTTTTCAGGAAGGCCCTCAAGACTCTCCTGTTCTCGCGAGCTTTTAATTAGAATTAATTTTAATAATTTTAATAATTTGTTTTAATACCTTTTTATACTATTGTTTTTATTGTATCTCATGTATTTTAATCTGTGTTGACTTTAAATATTTTAAATTTCGAACACCTAGAGATGTACATATCAGGCGGTATAAAAATATGATAACTAAAAATAATAAATAATAAATAAATAAAATATTTCCCCATGAAGTATTTCACACGTATATTGTATTATCTTGAAATGCCCCAAAGCAAGTAGTGTGTAATTCAACACTGAAGCAGATTAAAACCTGAATTTAGGAGGAGCCAGATTGTATGCTTCCATGCAGAAGGTCCCAGATTCAGTCCCTGGCATCTGTACTTACACATTAAGGCTGCCCACACAACCTTCTGCTGGGCCAGGAAGGAAGCATATACCTTCCCCCAGAGGATCCAGCAGTGATCCAAGCCACACAGATCATGTGCCCACACAACAGGTGCTGCCACAAGCCACACAGCGTTCTGGAGGCCAGGAAAATGGCTTCCTGACCTCCAGATATCCCACAGCGCACTGTGTGATGAGCATGGTGCTTTGGGGGATGCCCCTGTGAGTCAGGTGCTCTAGGAAACTGCAAGCAGCCCGAGCAGACACACAACACTAGAGCGAGGTAAAAGGGCATGCTCATGCCCTCTTACCCAAGTAAAAGGCTGGGGGGGGGGGAATTGCCAGGCTACCCAGGGAGGGAGTACTGGAATCAGCCTTGATCCCAGCCCTTCACTTAAGCAACCCTACCCAGGGAGGGCTGCCCAAGCCTGGGTAGGGCTGCTTGTGTAAACAGCCTTGGTGTCTGGTAATAGGGTTGGAAAAGAGTTCAGGCCTTGAAGAGCTACTACCAGTCAGATTAGGATGGCTTTTACCAGATGGACCAATGATTCCATATAAAACATACTATGTTTAGATAACAAACATAACTACAGCTCTGTCCAGTCATTACAAAAGCCTGGAAGGTCTACTGTGCATAGAGGCTATTTGCTCATAAGCCCTCTCCCCCACACTGCATCTGAATTTGCCCAAGCATTCCACCTCATAGGCAAAAATCTTTTGCCAAGGTACAGCATAGGGATTGGAGTGGATTTATGATTTAGTGGCCATGTGTTCTGCACACAGGCCACTGGGGGACCCACCGAGGGGTGCTGAGGGGAGCCACCACTGGCCTTGCCCTTTGCCACCTCAGCCAAGGGCCTCCACTGCTGGCCTCCACTGGCCTTCATGGGCCCTGCTAAGAGCTGCCATCGCCATGGCTGCTTCCCTTTGCTGGCTATGGCATGGTACAATGACATCACTGTCTGGTGTCTCTTATCCCTGGGATAACAGGGGCCAGCTGGTGACATCACTGTACCATGCTGTGGTTGGCAAAGGGAAGCAAGCTGGCCACAGTGGTGAGCAGAGACTGGGGCAGCAGAGACTCCAGTTCTACCAGCAGTGGCAGCAGTCCACCAAAATATTTAGATGTAGGATGGTGTCAATGTCACTACAGATTGATAGGAATGTGGCTAATGAGTGCACCAGAATGGGCAGGGCGAGACTTTCCAAAGTGCTCTTGTGAAGGCTGTTGCCAGCTTCAGCCTCCATGCTCTTCCAGTGGTTGGACAGGGCTTAGGTTGTACATCAGTAAGGTTGCTTTCCTAAATAAGCATGACTGACCATTATTTTGAAGAAAAGCATTAGCTAGTAAATTCAGAAGAGAAAGTCTAGGAAACAGTGAAGAAGCAAAACAGAAAGAGAAAACAGGGTCTGCATGTTGGTCCAGAAAGAAAACTTGAGTTTTAAATACAGGTGGACCTCATTATCCATGGGGTTCCATTCTCCGATACAGCTGTGGATAATAGAACCATGGATAATGAGGCACTGAGGCAATAGAAATTGGCGGTTAGTTTCCTGGAAGCTAGAAAAATGGCTAAAAATAGTGAAAAACTGCTCTAAAATGGTGGGAAAGTGCCCTGCCATGCTCCGTCGATCTTCAGCTGTCCAGCAATGTCCCCTAAAGGTCATAAATCTGCCATTTTTTCTGTGAAAAAAATTCAGAACCCCCCCCCCCCATGAGCCAAGAAATGTCTCCTTTCCTCAAAATGGTGGCCATAAATGACCTCAGAGGGAATTTCCAGACACCCTGAGCCCATGGATACAAAGAAATTAACTCCTTTCCCTCTATGTACACTGAGGTCAGATGTCAATTGCCCAACCACGGATTTCAGGACCATGTATAGAGAGGTCCACTTGTATGCTGCCTAATAGCTGCTTGGTGCTTCTCACACTCTGTTGGTAACAATTAAAAGAGATTGTGCTCTCTTCCATCTGGGTTCATAGTCCTAGTATTAATCCATCAATTGTCTTCTGTTATGCTAGTTTCAATTCAATTCAATCATTCAAAATGTTGCCTTCCAAAAGATGGTGCTGCTTACAATCAAATCCTCTTAGCTGCCACACACCCTTCAGCTCATGCACATATACATCCTCCTCTCTTTTCTTCTGTCTCTGTCATGGTTACATTCAATCAGGCCTTTGGCTCACCACCCACACAGAATCCAATTTCAAATACAATTGTGATGAAGTAACCTTGTTCCAAACATTAATTTTTATTTCATAAGTTCTCTTGGGTTGTATTCATTGGGTAATTTAAAATTCCAGCCGCTAAGTTAGTTGGTTTTATTAGTATTAATTTCTTTTTAACTTTCTGCCCACCCTCTCAATGCCAATTACAGCCTGCAGCATTAGATGATGTGATGCAATCATTAATAGATTAAAAAAAGTTTGAAATTGATATTTTTAGACCAATGTTGTGTTAGATACAAGCAGGTGCATGAATTGCTGGTCAATGACTGAAATAAAGATATCTATCTATCTATCTATCTATCTATCTATCTATCTATCTATCTATCTGTCTGTCTCTATCTATCTATCTATCTAAGCAGTTGCATGAGGAGTTGCCCAATATGTGTGATTTGAACTAGAGTGATGGATTAAAATCTAAGCTCTGTAGTGGTCCTCCGTGGGTACATTTGGGCATATCCTATTAAGGACTTGTTATGTAGGAAAATGGTGTAAAGAGAACTGTAAATAGTATAGTTCAAATCAGTTATCCACATGTGCTGAGATACATAATGTGCCAGCTAAGGTTACCTCAAATCACAACTCAGATCAGATGTGGTGACCTGCTGAATTTAAGCATATTAGTCAGCAGAGGAAGAGAAGCTAACCAGGGTTGCCTCAGTAACAGTTAGTAAACAGGGAAGAGGCCAGCACCAAATCCCCATCCTGTGATGGAGCACGGGAAATGTGGTGTACCGCACACACAGTACACACTGAGCAGGTTCAGGTGATACTGCTTAACTGGCCTGCTGAATCCTATGGGTATGGCTTGAAGCATATGCATCCTCCAGCCTGTTTGGGCCTCCCCCACACAGTGCAGTGGCCATTTTGGAGGCCTCCATGCCTGTGCAATGGGCCTCTGCATGGCCTGGGTCATGCCCCAAATGGCTGTTGCACCAGGGGAAAGGACCGAATGGGCTGAAGAACAGCTGAACAGGCATGTTTTTGAAGGCAGGAATACCGGTGGGGGAAGGGAGGACCTCCATGGACCCCTCCGCTACCGTGGAACCCTGCCCCCCCCCCGAAGGGGAAAGTCTTTTTAAAAATTTAAAGTTTTTAATTCAAGAACTCCGCAAATGGGCCGGGGTGGTTCAGCTCGACCCCAAACCTTCGAACTGAACTGGTTCAACTTCAAACTGGTTCAGTTTTGAACCTATTTGCATATCTGTAGAAGAAATGTGCATGCACACATGTTCCTCCTTATGCAATGGAGAGCCCAGTCAGACATATTATTCAAACCCGCCCACCACTGAATTCAAATAGAGGGCGGTAGATCCATGGACAAAAAAGAATAAGACCACAGTTGAAAAAGGACAACATTGTCTTAAGGAGGCTATTATTAGACCACTCTTGAATAAACCTGCATTGGATCCCTCAGGGTTAGCTAATTAGAGACCTACAGTAGTCCCTCAACCTACGAACTACTCGACAACCAACGTTTTCGACTTACGAACGACAAAAAAGACTGGAAGTAGTTGGCGGTTTAGATTTGGCTTCAAATTTTTAGATGCGGTTTCCTCGACTTATGAATGTTTCCAGACCTCTGTGGGTGCGCTTTTCGGCCTACGAAAATTTCGACTTACGAATGTCCGTTCGGAACGGATTAACTACATAAGTCGAGGGACCACTGTATTTCCAGTCTTCCGTGGTTGGGCAAGGTGGCTATCATTACCATCTCCCATGGTATCCTTCTGGATCACCTGAATGAGGTAGGTGGCACTGTTTTACAGCGATTCTGTTCCTACCTCTCTGGTAGATTCCAGATGGTGTCACTTGGACGCTGCTGCTCTGCAAAGCAAGAACTAAAGTATGGAGTTACACAAGGCTCCATACTGTCTCCAATGCTTTTTAACATCCATATGAAACTGCTGGGAGAGCAGTTCTGGTTCACCTGGTGGAGGTTTGGTGCAGGGTGTTATCAATATGCTGATGACACCCAGATCTATTTCTCCATATTGACATTATCAGGAAATGGAACAACTTCCCTAAGTGCCTGCCGGGAGGTGGTAATGGGCTGGATGAAGAATAACAAACTGAAGTTGAATCCAATTAAAGATGGTGGTATTGACTGTGGGGGCTCGGGACCTGTGAGATGATTTAGATCTGCCTGTTCTGGATGGGGTTACACTCCCCATGAAAGATCAGGTATGCTGCTTGAGAGTGCGTCTGGATCCAAAACTCTCTCTGGTTTCTCTGGTTGTGGCAATGGCCAGAAGGGCTTTTTATCAGTTTCAGCTGATATGTCGGTTACGCCCATTTCTGGAAGTAAATGACCTTAAAACAGTGGTGTATATGCTGGTAACCTCCAAGCTTGACTACTGTAATGCACTCTATGTGGGGCTGCCTTTGTGTTTAGTTTGGACATTACAGTTGGTATAGAATGTGGCAGCCAGATTGGTCTCTGGGACAACTCAAAGGGACTGTATAACACCAATTTAAAAAGAATTGCACTGGCTGCCGATATGTTTCTGAGCAAAATACAAAGTGCTGGTTATTATCTATAAAGTCCTAAACAGCTTGGGTCCAGGGTACTTAAGAGAATGACCTCTTTGACATGAACCCTGTCATCTATTGAGATCATCTGGAGAGATCCGGTTATGGTTACCACCGATACAGGACCAGGCCTTCTCTATGGCTGCCCCGGGGCTTTGGATCATGCGCCCTGTGAAAATAAGAGCATCTCCATCTCTGTTTGCTTTTAGAAAGACCCTCAAGAGACACCTGTTTTCTCAGGCTTTTAACCGAAATTAATTTTAAACTATTTGTTTTTATCCCATGCAATTGTTTTCATTCATTCATTCATTCATTCATTTATATATTTGTTTGTTTGTTTGTTTATCAAATTTGTACACCGCCCCAAACTTTCGTATCTGGGCATTTAACAATAACATAAAACAAGTTAAAAACATACACAAAACTTAAAACAATTACAGCAATTTAAAAGTCAAAAACAGATTAAAACCTAAACATTTAAAAAGCTGAAAACGCTTGGGTGTAGAGGTGGGTTTCCAAATGCTTTTTAAAAATGGTCAGAGATGGGGAGGATCATATTTCAGTAGGAAGCGCATTCCACAATCTCGGGGCAGCAACTGAGAAAGCCTGTCTCTGTGTGGCCACCAGCCGAGCTGGTGGCAACTGGAGACAGACCTCTCCGGACAACTTCAGTGGGCGTTGGGGCTGATAATGAAGAAGACATTCTCTTAAATACCCAGTGCCCAAGCCATTTAGGGCTTTATAGGTTATAACCAGAACTTTGTATTTTGCTCAGAAACCTACTGGCAGGCAGTGTAGTTCTATCAGCAAAGGAATGATATAGTCTCTCCAAGATGACCCAGAAAACAACCTGGCTGCTGCATTCTGTACCAACTGGAGTTTTCGGACTACATACAAAGGCAGCCCCACATAGAGCACATTGCAGAAGTAAAGTCTGGAGGCTACCAGTATATGTACCACTGTTTTGAGGTTGTTCCGCTCAAGAAATGGATGCAGCTGGCATATTAGCTGAAGTTGATAGAAAGCCCCTCTGGCCACCACTTCAACCAGAAATATCAGGTAAAGATGTGGATCCAGAAGTACACCCAGACTGCATACCTGTTCCTTTTAGGGAAGTGTGACCCCATCTAGAACAGGTAAATCAAAATTGTTTCTGGAGTTCTGACCCTGCACAATAAGTACCTCCTTCTTATTGGGATTCAGTCTCTGTTTATTCTCCTTCATCCAGCCCATTACTGCTTTCAGGCAAGCATTTAGGGAGGTTATGCCATCTACTGATAATTTTGACATGGAGAAGTTGATCTGGATATCATCAGCATACTGATAACACCCCACACCAAATCCCCTGATGATCTCTCCCAGTGGTTTCATGTAGATGTTAAAGAGCATTGGAGACAGTATGTAGCCCTGAGGGACACCATATATAAGCTCAGGTTTTGAAGAGCAACAGTCTCCAATTGACACCATCTGGAATCTGTCTAAGAGGTAGGAGCAGAACCACTGTAAAACAATGCCTCCCACCCTCTAACGCTATCAGATGTTCCAGAAGGATTATGGTTGATAGTATAGAAAGCCACCCAGAGATCCAAAAGGAACAACAGAATCACACTTCCTTTGACAATTCCCTGTTGGAGATCATCCATCAGGCCAACCAAGTCAGTCTCCACCCCACAGCCTGCCCAAAAGCCCATTTGAAATGGGTCTAGATAATCAGTTTCTTCCAAGACTGTGTGGAGCTAAGAGGCCACCACCCTCTCAGTTACTTTGCCCAGCCATGGGAGATTGGAGACAGGCCTATAGTTGCTCAACTCTGAGGGATCTAATACAGGCTTCTTTAGAATAGGTCTAATAATTGCCTCCTTAAGACAAGGAGGCATCCTGCCCTCCCTCAGAGAAACATTTATGATTTCTACCAGGCCTCCTACAACAACTTCCCTGCTAGATAGAACAAGCCATGTTGGACAAGGGTCAAGAGAACAGGTGGTAGGCCTCATCACTCCAAGCAGCTTGTCCACATCCTCAGGAGTCACAAACTGAAACTGATCCAGTCGAACAACATAAGAGGAGTTGCTGGACACCTCCAATTCAGACACCTTAGTAATTGTGGAGTCTCCATCTAAGCCAGCCCAAATACGAGAGATTTTATCTGCAAAGAACTCATTAAATACATCACAGTGGGTAACTGATTACTCCAAATTCTGATTAAAGGAAGGGGGGCACATACTAGCCCCCTCACAACCCTGAACAACTCCACTGGACATGAACCCGCAGATGCAATATGGGCAGAAAAGAACCGCTTCTTTGTTGCATGTATTGCCTGAGCATAGATCTTTAAATGTGCTCTATGTCATAATCTGTCATATTCAAGTCGAGTCTTTCTCCAGTTGCACTCCAGTCACCCACCTTGCCGCTTCTGCCCCCATAGATCTTCCGTATACCAAGAGACCAATTTCAAAGTGGGTCAGAGGGGACGCTTAGGAACAATCGTGTCTACTGCCCTGGTGAGTATGTTGTTCCAGTTCTCCACCAAGGCATCAACAGGATCACTGGCAGAGCCAACATTAAATCTCTCCAAGGTTTTTTGAAATCCTATTGGGTCCAATAACCTCTTCAGGCAGACCATTCTAATAGGTCCCTTGCCCCTGCAAAGGTGGGAAGTGGTTGTAAGCCTAACCTTAACCAGAAGGTGGTCTGTCCATGACAATGGGGAAATTACTGGAGTCTCCACCCATGGAACACCACTCTGATCAGAGTAAAAGACGAAATCAAGCATGTGACCTGCAGTGTGTGTTGGTCCAGAGATCATTTGGTATAAGCCCATAGTTGTCATGGCCCCTAGGAACTCCTAAGCTGCCCTGGACAAATTGGTCCCAAAATGAACATTGAAGTCACCCAGCACCAAAAGTCTGGCAGACTTCAACGAAAGTTCCGTGACCAAGTCCATGAGCTCTGTAAGGGATTCTGTTGGGTTTTGGCGATTGGTACACCAACAGAAGTCCCAATCTATCCCTGGTCCCCAAACCTAAGTACACACATCAATATGGTCAGATACCCCAACAATGACCCTGGCAAGGGATATGTTATCCTTTTAGGCCACAGCCATTCCACGTCCACACCCACGTCTCCTTGCCTGCTGCTCTACAAAATATCCTGGAGGGAGAAGCTGGGACTAGACTGGGACACCAGCCTCCCCCTACCAAGTAATACTCATCAGGTCGACCCCTTCATCCACAATCAAATCATGGATGATTTCAAGTTTATTCTGGACCAACCTGGCATTGCAAAGGAGCAAGCTGAGGCTATGCATGTTGTTGGCAGTGCTCCCTGAGGTCAAAGAGCTGGCAGGACAACTGGAGGGGATGAGAGCTATTAAAATTTCTGACTTCCCTTCCCCTGGAACAGCCCGCTGACCCACCAACATTACTTCTGTTTCCCCACTACCACCGGAAGAGCTGCCCCACAGTCAACTAAGTCGCTCCCTGTCTCCCTGTCTCTAGACAAACCCAAACACATTACAAAAATCTTCAACCAAGTCTCAATAACAACACTGGCAAACCAGTTGTTACAGCTCCTAAAATAGCCAAAAGAAATATAGTATGCCCCAGCAATCAGTTGCACACTGAAGGCTGCCCCCCTTTGGTGGCTCGCTTTGGTGGCCGCCTGCAGGCCAGCCACACCACCGGCTGTACCGCCTGCGACAGCCTCCTTCCTTAACAAGCCTCCAGAGCCTTTCCTCTCACAAGGGACTCTGGGAAGGGCTTGTGTAATCAGTGCCAGCAGATGTTAAGAGTGTTGGAAGTGAAGGACTTTGTGCTGTCTCTTGTCTCAAAAACAGTGGAGGACAGACTAGTGAGTCAGAGGGCTAGAGGGTCAAGACATTGGTCATCCCTTCTCTACTGCTCTGACACTATCCCTTTCGAATGTAGATTGCTAATCTTAGGGAGTTCCTTCCTTCCATCCACTTCCTTCCTCTCTCCCTTCTCTTCCTGTTCCTTCTACCCACATGCAAGCTCCTCTCCCCTGTACCATGTGTGCAGAGATGCAGAATCCATCTGCATCCAGCTAGATAGATAGATTAGAGATCCTAACTCCTCACTTTCCTATCTAGAATGGAGTTCTTTCATAAATGCCATATATATTGATTTGAAATTATGAACTGGCTCCAAATTACTTTACTCTCAGCATACATGTATGCCTAACCAAATTCCGCTGTGTTGTGCCTCTGTGCACTCTGATATAATGAAAAAGGGATTCTCTTAACAGAGAGCATTCCCAACAAAGAGTTGGGAAAATAAAACTCCCAATCAAGGCTTTTAACCTTTTTTATTCTGTGAAATTGTTTTGTTTTTACTCTTGTAAAATTGTTTTTACTTGTTTTATATTTGTTGTTTTATATTGTGTACACCACCTAGGAATACACGTATCAGGTGGTATAGAAATATTTATTTTATTTATAGTTAAATTTATATACTGCCTTTCATTAAAACAATCCCAAGGTCTATCATCAGCTACTAGTGGGAGGGCTAAAGGCCACCTCCAGCCTCAAAGGCAGGATGCCTCTGAGTACCAGTTGCAGGGGAGTAACAGCAGGAGAGAGAACATGCCCTCAACTCCTGCCTGTAGGCTTCCAGTGGCATCTGGTGGGCCACTGTGTGAAACAGGATGCTGAACTAGATGGGCCTTGGGCCTGATCCAGCAGGGCTGTTCTTATGTTCTTAAGGTGGTTTACACAAAAATTAAAAACGAGACTATAAAAAATGACACAATTAAAATATAAAAATAAAATATAAAACAAATCTGATTAAAAAGATTTAAAATACAAGCATAAAAACTGTACAAAATACAAAGAAGCAGCAGTAGAGACAATCATGTAACAGCCTGGGTAAAAAGCCAAGATTTCACATGCTTTCTAAAAACTGTGATGGAGACACAGCAAATAGCCACCGGGAGAGCATTCCAGAGTCTGGGGGCAGCAACAGAGAAGGCCCTGTCCCGCGTGCATGACAACTGAACCACCTTCATGGTCGGCACCCAGAGCAGAGCCCCCTCAGAAGACCTTGTCATCTGATAAACAAACAAACAAACAAACATTGGACCGGGTCTCACGATCAGTGAGACCTGGTTTTTCCTGGTGAGCAGGGAGCCCTGGGCGGCCGGATCGGCCGCCCACACGATGGCCAGCTCCGTGACGGAGTTGGTGGGGTGTGGGGGGAGCAGGGGCCGCGCAGCCCCCGCAATCCCCAGTATGCCCTGCGTGACTGCTTTGCGCCTCCCGGCCGGGAGTCTACTCATGAGCAGGTGCGGCGCAGCGGCGCGCTGCGGCAACTCACAATTGCAAAAAGCAGGTTTGCAGAGCGCTCGCTCCGCAAACCTGCTTTTTAGCAGGGGTTCTCGAGCAAGTTACCCGCTCAAGAACCACCGGGCTCGGCTGTGAGCCCGGTGGTTCTTACGGTCACCAAAAATCAGGCTAGCCTCTGCTAGCCCGATTTTTACTGATCGTGAGAAGCGCCCCCTAGTCTGCTTCAACCCCAGGTACGAGTTTTACCTTTAAATACACTGATCAACTGAAAGACATGGTCACTGAACTGCTTCCATTCATTCCTCACTTTGTCCTCTACTCATAACCCCTTGGTCATGCAGGCAGGTAGCTACCTAATGGCATAGCGGGGAAATGCTTGACTAACAAGCAGAAGGTTGCCGGTTCAAACCCCCGCCGGTACTATATCGGGCAGCAGCGATATAGGAAGATGCTGAAAGGCATAATCTCATACTGCATAGGAGGAAGCAATGGTAAACTCCTCCTGTATTCTACCAAAGACAACCACAGGGATCTGTGGGCGCCAGGAGTTGAAATCTACTTGACAGCACACTTTACTTTTACTGCAGGCAGAAAAAGAGTTGTCAAAAAGACTATAGAAGAACCAGGTTGCAACTTTCACATACTAGCACTCTTGAATTTCAAACAATACATTAGCACTCTCAATTATTAGAGTGGGATGTTTATACTGTAATTTTTGTGTATATTTATGTTTGTGTGTTTGTGTGTCTGTGTATATTTATACATTAGAGTAATAATTCGCCCCATGAAAAAGCTGCAAGTGTGTGCATGCAAGTTCCATTTTGTTTAAATGCTCATAATATGATCCAGTCCGTCTCCCACAGCAGAACAGCTTTCCCATGACCATGATGGAAGTGAAGCCATGCTATTTGCCTTGTTGGTATGGTTTTGTTACTCTCATTTTGCCTCTCCACCACAGAAGTTATAGCAAGGTAGTTTTCTGCAGCAGTGCAATCTCTCTCTCTCTCTCTCTCTCTCTCTCTCTCTCTCTCTCTCCATACATAATGGGAAACCAGTGGTCCCTTCACCTCTGGTTCACAAACCTGAATGTACGAACTGGGGAATTACAGTTACCAAAAAAGAAAAAAGGGGGAGAAAAGTTTCCCTCCCCAAACTGCACTTTGTCACCTTTGGTTCTCTCTAGGTTTCATCTGCTCGGCCTCTGGTTTACCTGTGCAAGAGTTATATCACAAACGCTGGCATGCAGTTTCACCTCTCTAAAACCCAAGTTAAGAGAGGAAGCTCCTCCCTTACTCTGGCTCCTATTGGCTGTGCAGGCTGTACTTCAGGCTGTCCTTCAAGCCCACACAGCCAGCTCCCCCACCTCTCTGCAGTCTTGCTGACGGGTCAGTCCTAGTCCAGCACTCTAAGCACTACACCACGCTGGCTCTCTACCAAGCTCTCTACCAGTATATATTGCTGATGATAATAAATACAGGCACTCTAAGTATTTGAAAAGTGCCTTTCCTTCAAGTAACCACAGAAGTCCAGCAGTGGAGAGGAGGGGGCGCAAGTTACTTGTCTGAAGGTTGCTTTCTCTCCTTTGCCCTCCTCTGGCACTGTCTATCCTATAATATGATGTAAGCTGGTGTAATTGATATAATTTTGGACAAGGATCATCATCCATACTCGGTTGTGAAGCTCCCTGGAGAACATTGGGTAGATCACTGTCTGTCAGTTTAATCTATCTCACAGTTTTGTTGTGAAGATGAAACAAGTTGTGTACACTACACTCACTCATTAGTCATTACTTCACCTTCTCTTCCCCCGCCCCTTCATTGTCTCTGCCTCAGGAATGGATACTTCCCTTGTATCTGGGAAGGCCAGCCAAATACAAATGAGGATGGGGCCATAGTTCAAGCAGAGCATCTGCTTTGTATGTTGAAGGTCCCACATTCAATCTCTGGTAGCATCTCCAATTAGGGCTGGGAAAGACTCCTCTCTGAAACCTTGATGAAGCCACTACCAGTCAGTGTAGACAATACTGAGCTAGATGGACCAATGGTTTGATTATTGTTATAATTATTAAGTATTAATAGTATTAATAATTAATAATGGCTAGTGGTAATTATTATTAGGTAGTTTCCTATGTTCCTTAGCCAGTGATTATTAAGATGGTGATGGTGATGATTATCATTATAAAAATAGAAGCCATATTAACAAGTTTATAAAAAATGACCTTCCTCCACCCAACTTTAGACAAAGGATGGCTTAATGTGTGTGTAGTGGGGGGTGATACTCTGCAGAAAACTAAATGCCATGTGAGATGCATCATGTAAAACTTAAGGGTTAAGAATATTTTGATATGAAAGATCCTGCCACAATATGAAACTGGACAACAATCTTTGCTCCCTGTCTGACTCAAATTTACTATGGTTGCAATCCTACTGTTTCTTGTGCTCCGCTGAAATCCATAAGGCTGTGTACTTTTAATGGTGTGACAATGTTCTAACATGTTGCTATGTTCCTGTATGTCCGAGAGATATCCCAGTTGCTCAGCCCAGAGACAGTGTTCATGACAGAAGACAGCATGGCAGCCAAATCCTCTCACAGTCAGTGCGCTTATGTCACAGCAACACAAGTACTGTAGGTCACATCCCTCATTGTCTTTGTAATAATATGTATTCAACATCTGCCATACGTCACCTGAATATATTGTCCTTTTCCCCCTCTTGATAGACTGATAAGGAACATATGTCCCAACAAACAAGAAATGATGATATCAATCATTCACACTTCTTGAAGCTAATGTTTTATTGCACATGTAATGCTAAAGTTACCCTTCAGAGCTGTTTCATCCAATGTATTTTATTGTTCTGGACTTGAATTCATAAAGAGATCAATCTCATAAGAGTTCATGATGACCTGTATTGTTTCTATAGTGAAGATGAAGGAAGAAACTTGATTCCTGAAAAATTCAGCTGGGTTAACAACTTGCTTAAGCAGTGCGTATATATCTCAGTTTTCAAGGGCACCTGAGGCTTCCTTGCTGTATTCAGCAGTAAGTTTTAAATTATATGAAGTAGTTATTCACTCCAGGCTGGCAACAAACAAGAGCCATGATAGTGTATCTTCTGAGCTACAAGCGGAAGAAGAGCTGAGCTCCATATATCTTTGTTTTACAATCAGGAAAGTATCCCTAGGTAGGAACTAAACCATTCAGATCCTTTGAATTGCCCTTTTATGTTTTGTGGGGGGGGGGGGGGGCTAAAAAAGAAAGTACCAGTATAAAAAGAGTTCTGCAAAGTATGTATGGCCATGTCACATTTCACTGGGACTATAGCTCCATACAGATGTCATCAGAGGAGGATGTACTTGCACACAGCATCCAAAAATGAGGCAGACGTCCCGCCTGGAGTGTTGATCACTCTCCCCTGCCAAGCAGGTCCATCACACTTACAGCCTTCATCTGAAGAGGAAGAGGAGAGCTGGTCTTGTGGTAGCAAGCATGATTTGTCCCATTAGCTAAGCAGGGTCTGCCCTGGTTGCATTTGAATGGAAGACCACATGTGAGCACTGCAAGATATTCCCCTCAGGGGATGGAGCCACTCTGAGAAGAGCAGAAAGTTTCACGTTTCCTCCCTGGCTTCTCCAAGATAGGGCTCAGAGAGATTCCTGCCTGCAACCCTAGAGAAGCTGCTGCCAGTCTGTGCAGACAATACTGAGCTAGATGTACCGATGGTCTGACTCAGTATATGGCAGCTTCCTATGTTCCTATAAGAGATGAAGGCTGTAAACATGATGGAGGGTGCTTCCATGATTGGAAGGCTCAAATGCCAGAACCTCCTGATCACAGAAGCACCCTCCATCACATTTACAACCTTTGCCTCTGTAAGTGTGATAGGTCCACACAGCAGGGGAGAGTGATTGACACAGTGGTCAGGACTTCCACCTCATTTTTGGAGGCTGTATGCAAGTACAGCCTCCTCTGAAAAAATCTGAATGAGGCTTCAATTTTAGCAGTGACTGTGCCCAATCTCACTTAGCCGAAGTGTGTCCTGTATGTCAGTGTGTCCTGTTTGTTTGTACCTCTCATGGTTTTTTCCTCTTATTTATGCCTTATTGAGTGCATTCTCTCTCTCTCTCTCTCTCTCCCCCCCCCCCCCAAACACTGACTACTGGCCATATCACAGAATATTTGGTAGCCTTATTGCTCCTCATGAGATAGTGATATTATCAGGGGAGTGTTACAAGTCTCTGAATTTTATGTAGGATTTTAGATGTCCCTGATTTTCATCTTCTATTCACCTCAGAGTGTTCTGGTGCATGAAATCTGCAATTAAAATCAAATGCAAAACAGAATTCTGGTCCTTTTATATGTAAAGTTAGGATTTTGAATTCCACTTAGGTTGGGTGGAAATACAACTGAGATCCTTCAAAGCATAAATTTTATTGGGCTAAAAAGATTACATGGTGCCAATTAAGTGATAAGATTATACCCCCTCACTTCCTCCTCTCCCCCCCCCCCGCACTTTTTTTTTTTTTTGCTTCTGGATGCAAATGAAATGAAGTTACTTTGGTCTGCCCCGAGCCAAGACAAACTGGAATCCTTATTCATAATGATCACTGTCTTTTACAACTTGTACTTTTCCTCCACTCATTCCCACTCTGAATTCCTCTGGCTGCCTACAGTCTTCATTAACCTCCACATTTATGATCCCAGAAAAGGTTGCACATTATCTTTGGAAGGCTTTAATAGTTTCACTCAAGTTGCTGATGAAGATAAATTTCCAACTGTTATTATACACTAGATAAGTATTTATACGTGTCAGAGCAGGAGAGATTATTGGTTCTCCATAGTAAGTAAAAGTTCGGACTTGACTTTTTTTTTTAAAACCAAGTCTCTATTGCAATCCTGCCATTTTGGATAACTTTTTGCAAGTGTAAATGATAATTCAGCTTGCTTCAGTTATACACATAACATCTGGATTTGTCACACACCGATACAGCAGGAGATATGCAATTTGCAATCCTTGTGACATACATTATTACATTTCAGAAGACAAAACTACATGTCCATCTATTATGTGTCACTCTTTTTCTGTACATTTTATACAATTAGCCCTGGCCTCCTCATTCTCTTTCAATAAAGCTGCAGTATAGAGACACCTGCTGGGAAACGAATGAACAGAAACCAATGCTAATGTGTGTCTTTTAAACAACAAAGGAATCATTTGCAACCGTGTGTGAGAGAAAAATCACTCGCTCAAAGAATCAGTTCATCTTTCTTTGCAGTCACGAGGAACTGGATCAAAATGCATTCTTTTTTTGGCACTCTACCTTCCAGAGACCACTGCCTGTTGAGCACGAGCAGAACAAAATAACATGCAGTGACATAGACATTTGCATCTGCACTGAGGAATGTTTCAGAAAGTGTGCCCTCATCCACCTTGCTTTCACAGTGCCAGTCCTGCAGTGCCTAGTCTGTATGAGAAAGTGCACTGAGGAAGATATGCTCACTGAATATAGCTTATTTCATGGCATTCCACAGGGTTACTCCAACTGTGGAAGGGCAGCTGCTTGGTCTGGCCACAGGCATTGTCAACCAGCAATAATCTCTTGTGCATGTAGAGTTGCTCCCTGAATTTCCTCTTTGTGGCCCATGCTTTGTGATCCGATGCATATTTACATGTATGGTCTGTTGTTCCGTATGTGCAAGATTCTTACATGTCTAGGGTGACTTCTGCTTTGGGGTGCACATCTTTATTTTAAGTGAAAAGCACTAGATATCTGAGCTCTACACAAAATGAGAAAATCTGCCTTGAGCATAGATTAACATTATTTTCTTATACCATCAATAGCTTTCTGCAAATGGTGTCCAAACAGAGGGAGAGAGAGAAGGAGATCGAGAGATCATTCAGATCCAGAGTTTACCAACAACAGTCCTCTTCCCATCACAAGCAGCATTGCAGTCATCTGAGCACTCTCTCACTGTGGTAACTGTGGCTCCATCAAGCACTGTTGTCACACATCCTCCATCTATTTCACTGTAGGAGCTGTGAGGCCCTGCATAGAAGGGGTCATACCTCAGTGGCAGAACACATGCTTTGCACAGAATACATCATCAGTCACCATCATCGTCGTCGTCATCATCATCATCATCAATATAGTGCCACTCATGGCACTACAAATAATCAGAAGACAGACTTGTGCTTCCTGAAGATTGGGTAGGGCAAAATTGCCATCCAGCAGCACATGGCTGGGGGCATGGCGTCAATCACTATGAACCCCACTGCCCATTAAGGTCATCAGGAGAGGTTCGTCTGCAGTTGCCACTGCCTTGTCTGGTGGCTACTCAGGGGACGGGCCTTCTCCATCACTGCCCCGAGGCTTTGGAATGTGCTCCCTGTTGAAATAAGGGGGGGGATCTCTGACCACTTTTAAAAGGGCAGTAAAGACACATCTGTTCACCCAGGCTTTTAATCAGATACTGTTTTAATAAAGTTAACATGGTTTAAAATTTCAAATTATTGTAATGTTTTTAACCTTTTTATTTTGTTGTGTTTGTATTGTTTTATTGTAAACTGCCAAGAAATATACATTTTGGGTAGTATACAAATATGTCACATACATACATACATACACACATACATACATCTGCAAGTTATTGACACCTGCACATTAGTACTGCTTCATATACAGTATTGCTGCACACAATACTACAGTTGCTGTAATGAAAGCAGCTATCTAGCATCAAAGTATTAATAATATGCCTAGCATTTCAAAAAACTAAATTATAAAATGTATTTAATGAGACGAGTGTAAGAG
The DNA here is from genome assembly GCF_027244095.1 of Hemicordylus capensis. Taxonomy (NCBI): domain Eukaryota; kingdom Metazoa; phylum Chordata; class Lepidosauria; order Squamata; family Cordylidae; genus Hemicordylus; species Hemicordylus capensis. The sequence continues at coordinate 61,060,147 of NC_069657.1, forward strand.
ATAAATATGGAATGGGAAAGGTCGACATGTTTCTAAAAGCAACGACTGACATTCAACACAAGTGTACGTCAGCCATGTAACATTGCATCTGTGCAATTTCAAAATGTGCTACACAAGAGTAAGCTCACTAGAAATAATGGTTGCTCTTGTGCACTGCAGTCCTCTTGTGTGAGGAGTCCCGTTTACCAGTAAAGGGGCAGTGGGGCTTCCCTAAGGGTGGAACGGGCGGGAGGGGAATGATTAATACTTACAAGCCCCATTGGCGGGAGTGGTGGTTGCAAGGGAGTGGCTGCACGGGGACAGCTGCAGGGGGCAGCAGTGGCATCAGCTCCCTACCCAACTCCTACCAGCTGCCCCCAGAGTAGCCAGGGCAGCCGGTGGTCTGGTTCATGCCTCTGTGTATGCACGGAGGTCACTAAGGTGGCCTCCACAAATGTGCAGAGGCCTGAACTGGGCCGCCAACAGCTCTGGCTACTCTGGGGGAGGCAACTATGGGGATCCTCCTCCCCCCCCCCCGCACAGCTGTCACTGCCATCAATGGGGCTTGTTAATCCTGAATTACTCCCATCCTGTTCGCTCTACCCTTAGGAAAGCCCCCCTGCCCCTTTACTGGTAAAGGGGAATCCTCACCAGATTCCCCTTCACCAGTAGAGCTATGAACCAGCTCGGTTCAAATCAGGCCTTGTTCCGTTCAAACCCAGACTAGCTGAGGTCTGGCTCGACTCCGAACCTGTCAAGCGAAACTGATTCATTGTAAAGTTTGGCTCGAATCGAGCCGGCTCTCACACACCTAGTTACAGTGAGACAGAAATCACAGAAGCTGTAATTAAGGCTATTTCCCCTGAACTGAGCCTCATGACCTATCTGGAAGGGAAAAGAGATCCTAGCAAAACTGAGACACATTATGAGATCGTTCCACCAGGAAAAAGATGCAACAGAATTGTATTTATCCTTGGCAAAAGCAGTGCAAGAACCCCAAGAGACACCCCAGGATTTCCTAGACAGACTAATGGATTTGAGGGGGGGGGGTGAGAATCATTTTTATTTTATTTATTTTTTATTTATTTGAAAATCTGAACATGGTTGTCAGTAAGTAACAAGAAAAGTAGAAATGGGGAAGAGGAGCCTGGGCTAAGACTGGAGAAATCTAAGAGTACAACCCCTGCATCTAGAAACTGAGCTTGACGGGAATGCAGTATTACCACACAAGCAAAAGAGCAATCACTTGCTGAACGAGTTGAAAGCACTGAAAGCCAGCCTTGAAGAGATTAAAGAGGCTAAACTGAAGTCAACCTTTCAAAGCAAGCTGTTTAGCGTACCAACCAGCATGCAAACTATGGCTACTGAGAGCCAGTATCAAAGAAGGGGTTGCAGAACCTGCCAACAGACTGGACAAGGGGGCACATGCACTCATTGTTTCCATTGTAGATGTGAGGGATATTACCAGTCAGGGTGTTCTGCCAAGAGGTTACCTCAGAAAAATACTCAGGCAGGAAATGGCAGACAGTCATTCCAAAGGGACTGGGAGTGATCATGCAGACCACATAGTCTCAGAATCAAAACAAGTCAGGACCCTGCCTGTACAGCTGGATGTGGCAGGAACTATTTATGCCTAAGAAGAAAGCCAGAATGGACCACATGGCGGGAAAGAAATGTATTATTTGGTCCTTCCTCAACCAGATCAAGACCCCAGCTTATAGGAATACAGGGGCACAAGTGTCCATAGTGTCTAGCCAGTGGGCAAAGGATAATCTTCCAGGAATTCCCCTGAGGAAGCTTGGAGAACTACTAGAAATAGACAGTGAACTGGAAGTGAAAGCAGCAAATGGGACTCCAATACCCTATGAGGGATGGATCAAGGGCCAGTTTCAGTTATCTTTAGATGATGACATCTTGACTGTCCCTACACTGGTTAGTTCACATGAAATGGAGCACATGGTCATTGGCGACAATGTTATTGAGGAGGCAGTAAAACGTCATAGTAGCAGTTCAACCAGGAAAGCACCTACATCCAATTTCCTCAGCAGAAGCATGTGTTCCCACATGTTGACTCTGGAAAAGTGTAGACTTTAGTAAACCTCATTAGAGGCAACAATTCTGGTCAATTATATGGCCTTAAGCTAGGGCAAAGGGATCTATGGATTACTAAAGAAAAAGCCCTATATGTGAAGTGTTGGTCCCATGTACAGCCTCACCAGGAAAGGCTGACTACTATATTTGGACCAGAACCAATTGCATTCTGGCCTGAGGATCTATACTTTTAAGAAACATTGGTCCAGATACCAAGTGGAGCACCCGGCCAAGTAAATATCCCAATTAGTAAACCCACAAAACATATCCTCTTAAGAGGACCAGCCCTACTGGGAAGTCTCCACCAGATCAAGTCTGAAACCCCAGTGGATATTCAGGGACAGAAAATATTTCAAGTAACTTCAGACTCAAGACCAATAGCAACAGACCTACACATTCTGAATCCCATCAGATGAAGAGAGAAGAGGAAAGCTGTGGATCTAAGTCACCTCTCAGACCTACAGAGGGAAATGGCCCAAAATATGTTGAAAGAAGAATCAAGAACATTTTCCAGAGATGAGAGAGACCTGGGACAAATTCCCATACTGCAAAGACATATCAATCTGCACAATCAACAACCAATTCAGAAGTCATATATAGGTGAAACTCGGAGAATTAGAAGATCGTGCAAAAGTCCATTAATTTCAGTAATGCAGATTAAAAGGTGAAACTGATATATGAGACAGATGCATTACATGCAAAGCGAGATAAGTCAAGCCTTAATTTGTTATAATTGTGATGATCATGGCGTACAGCTCATGAAAACCCCAAATCCACAATCTCAGAAAATTAGAATATTACATGGAACCAAGAAGACAAGGATTGAAGAATAGAACAATATCGGACCTCTGAAAAGTATAAGCATGCATATGTATTCAGTACTTGGTTTGGGCCCCTTTTGCAGCAATTACTGCCTCAATGCGGCGTGGCATGGATGCTATCAGCCTGTGGCACTGATGAGGTATTATGGAAGACCAGGATGCTTCATTAGCGGCCTTCAGCAATTCTGCATTGTTTGGTCTCATGTCTCTCATCCTTCTCTTGGCAATGCCCCATAGAATCTCTATGGCGTCAGGTCAGGTGAGTTTGCTGGCCAATCAAGCACAGTACACTGTATACTTTTCAGAGGTCCGATATTGTTCTATTCTTCAATCCTTGTCTTCTTGGTTCCATGTAATATTCTAATTTTCTGAGATTGTGGATTTGGGGTTTTCATGAGCTGTACGCCATGATCATCACAATTATAACAAATTAATGCTTGACTTATCTCGCTTTGCATGTAATGCGTCTGTCTCATATATCGATTTCACCTTTTAATCTGCATTACTGAAATTAATGGACTTTTGCACGATATTCTAATTTTCCGAGTTTCACCTATATGTCTCAATCCCACACCTTCACTTATAAAGAAGTAAAGGAATATCTGAAAGACCAACCTCCTTAGAAAAGGACACATTACAACATCAGAATCTTCATACTCATGTCTAGTGGTCTGTGTCTGGAAGAAAGATGGGAGCCTCTGTATCTGTGTGGACTACTGGGAAGTGAGCAGGAAGACAATATCTGATAGGCAGCCCATTCCCCAAATTCAGGATTTGCTTAACGTATTAGGGGGCAAAACTTGGTTCTCTGTTCCAGACCCAGTAGGATGGAAAGGGGAACACACTTGTGATATTCTGCAGTTGGAGTCTCCAGTGATAGACATGAGAGAGCACACTGAGTCATGGGGTTAGGGAAACTTATATCCCAAAATGTGCCTTGGGGGCACTTTGCTGTTGTCATGTTCTGCTGAACAGGGGAGCCCAGACAGGCTGTTTTGGAATGCATTGTGTCTAATTGTCCTTCCTGCGTAGGAAGGTGTGAATCACCTATTGTATGCAAGTCTGATTGTAATGAAATTAGCATCAGGTATTATCTCTCTTATGAGAGGATGAGGGGAGTTTTAGAGTTCATCCTAAGTCCAAAATGAACTTGGATGCCAGATAACTCACAATATCTAGTTCTGGAATCTGCTTAGCCAGGCCCCCCACATAGGGAGAGAGTATATGAAGCTAATCCCCTTTGCAATTTGTGTTACTTGCAGCCCAAATCTAGGGGCAACCAATCCACCACCAACTAAGTGACTTGTCCCCATGTATAACATAAACTGGGAGTTCACATTGTGGTGCAGCTCTTGAGTATAGCCAAAGTACAATCTTCAAGCCTGGAGAAGCAGCTGCAAACAGGGAGGCTTCTGGGAGCTGGGCAGAATAAGCTCAGCTAGTAACACCAGATCCCATTTGGATTTACTAATGCACCTACAGCCTTCCAGAGGTGTGTGGAAGAATGCCTAGAAGGACACAGGGATGACATCTGCATTCCATTTTTAGACAATATCCTAGTTTACAGTGGCTCATTTGAGGAACATGTGGAGAATGTGAGAAAGGTGTTACAGCATCTACAGAAATATGGCCTCAAACTCAAAGTTTTTAAATGCAATCCCTTTAAAAGAGAAGTGTGCTGTCTGGGGATGGTGGTGTCTACTGAAGGTTATATAATGGATCCTGCTGACACTTTGACTGTTTACACCCTGGCAGAACAAGCTCCAAAGACCATTGGAGAACTTCACAAACTACTAGGGTTTCTTACTTACTATCAGAAGTATATCCAAGATTTTTCTCAAATAGCTAAACCTTTGTATGACTTGTTAAATTCTCCTTTAAGATCTGACATGAATGATTCTCAGTGAGTGACTTTAAAAAGTCACAGAGGTGGCAAGAACAAAAAGGATTTCAGGGCCAATACCCGCCAAACAATCAATCACTTGGACTGAACATCATCAATAGATATTGAAGGAGTTGATTGACCACTTAGTGAAACCCCTAGGAATTGTATACCCAGATATGGCATTGCCCTTTATTTTACACATAGATGCTTCCAACAAAGGATAGTGAAGTTCTCTGTCAATGACAGGAAGGCCAACTCCATGCTATTGGGTTGGGTAAAGGACTTTGACAAGAGCAGAAAAAAATTATCATATGCACTCAGAGAAACTAGAGTTTTTGGCCCTGAAATGGGTAGTCACACACAAGTTCCAAGACTATCTATGTTATGCCCCCTCTTTCACAGTGTACAATGATAATAACCCATTAACATATATTTTTACTCTGTAAGACTCAGTGCCAGAACACACTGATGGGTAGGAGAACTGGCTGGTTTTAATTTTAGGATAAAGTATCTCCCAGGAAAATAAAATGTGGGTGCTGATGCATTATCTAGGATGCCTATTGATATGGACAGTTACATTACACAGTGTATTGGCAAAACAACTACTGATATTGTGGATGCCATTTTACAAGCCGCAGATAGGCAGGAAGAGGGAACTATATCTTGAGTGACAGCTGTGGCCTTTGATCCAGTGGTTGTGGAAGGGTTTCAGAAAGGCATGGATTGTATGCTGCATCCCATCTCTCAGGAAGAAGTCCGAGCAGCCTAGAAAGCAGATCCTGGGGCGGTTTTCACAACCAACAAAAATCAGGCTAGGAGAGCCTAGCCTGATTTTTGTTGGTCGTAATAACCACCAGGCTTGCAGCCGAGCCCGGTGGTTCTTGAGCAGGTAACCCGCTCGAGTACCCCTGCTAAAAAGCAGGTTTGTGGAGCGAGCACTCCAGCAAACCTGCTTTTTAGGCTCGTGAGTAGCCACGGCATGGCTTCGCGCCGCGCCTACTCACAAGTAGACCCCCGGCCGGGAGGTGAAAAGCTGCCTCCTGGCTCAGGGGTCTCCCCAGTATGCCCTGCGCACTCACGCAGGGCATACTGGGGCTTGCGGGGGCTGTGTGGCCCCCGCTCCCCTGCTGGCTCCGTCACGGGGCCAGCCATTGTGTGGGCAGCCGATCCAGCCGCCCAGGGCAACCTGCCCGCTCGTCTGCGGGGAGAGCGGACTTAGCCCGCTCTCCCCGCAGTTTTAACAAAAGCGGGTCTCACGGATCATGAGACCCACCTCCCTGACATTTCTTGCATAAGGCATTGGGGCAAAAGCCCACCAACTCTGCCCATACTAAAGGAAGTCTTGTTTTACTGTGGGAATGGCACCAATTGTATGTGAACTCTGAGGGCTTGTTATATTGGAAGCGCAAGTGAAGGAATCAACCTGCATTACCACAAAAATATACGCCCCTAGTATTTCATGAACTGCATAAGGAAATGGGACATCTTGGTGGTCTTTGCCCTGGGTAAGGAATGATTCTATAGGCCTCACATGAAGAGAGTCATTGAACACTATATTACCGACATTTGCGGTTGCGTCAAGCCAAAGAAACCTCTTCGCTCTGATAAAGCACCACTAATTCATATTGTTACTTCAGAACCTTTTGAGTTAGTGGCTATTGATTTCTTGCATTTAGACAGAAGTAAAGGAAGATATAAATATGTCTTAGTTCTGGTGGATCATTTTACAAGATTTGTGCAGGCATTTTCTACTACCAATAAGTCTGGGAGGACAGCAGCAGATAAAACCTTCAATGATTTTATTCTGAGATTTGGTTTTCCTAAACAACTACACCATGATCAAGGTGCAGAGTTTGAAAACGACCTTTTCAAACAACTTCAGCATGATAGCAACATCAGCTGTTCCGGTACTACACCATATCATCCTCAAGTTAATGATCAAGTAGAGAGAATGAATTGTACACTGCGGCCTATCTTGCATACTTTGCCAGATAAACAAAAGGCCAATTGGAAAGACTCCCTTAACAAGGTGGCCCATGCCTACAGTTCTACACTGCATGAAGCCACCCTTTATTTGTTATTTTGGAGATTACCACATTTACCAATAGACATTGCATCTGGGCGTTCGCCAAGCACTGCATCCTCATCAAAAGGCCACATTACTTATATAGACAAATGGAAACAACTGCTGAAGGAAGCATATAAATTGGCAGCACAATATTCCCAAACATCTGTTCTCCGGAGAAAACAGTGTTCTGACTAGGGAGCACATGGTATTACCCTTAGCCCTGGAGACATGGTGCTAGTTCAGAATCTTTCTGGAAGAGGAGGCCCTGGCAAACTGAGAGCTTATTGGGAAGACAAAATATGTGTTGTGCTCCAAGGGAAAAAGTCATGGCCTTCTATATGTAGTGAATATGTAGAAAAATGGCAATGGGGACATTAGGGTCTTTCGTCATAATCTGTTACATCCCTGCTACTTTTTACCACAGGAGTACTTTTTACCACAGGAGGAGCTTCAGTCACCCATAAATTACACAAGAAATCATAACACCACAAGTGTACTGTTTATCCCAGCTCTAGTGAGTCAGGCACTGGTTCCAAATCTTCAGATGATGAAAATCATCTATATTATGCCCCTTTACCAAGTATAGGACAGCACTCTTGATCAAAACACACAAATCTTTCTTCTGATTAACCAGAGCTTACTCCTACCACCCCTGACCTTTCTGATACTGCAGATCAGCCTATGGATTTGCCTGAAGGTTTAGAAAGGTTGGGATATTCTACTGCACCTGAATGTGGTGAAGTGACTGAGACTGAGTCTGCTGGATGTCATCCAAATGTGGCAGGTTATCCAGTGAGAGGGAAACGGGCCCCACATGTATTGACCTATGGCCAATTAGGAATGCCCTCCTACCAGCACCTTCCTTCAACTGTAACACGAATGCTGGTGTTATCCACAAAGCAACTCCCCATATAATTGTCCAGTTCCAGAGTTGTATCCTGGTTGATATGTAACAATGTAAAATGTGTGTGTGGGGTGTGTGTTTGTGTGTGTGTGTGTGTGTGTGTGTGTGTATTGGGGGGGACAGTGTGAGAGGAACTGAAATGCAATCCAGTTTGGTTAAGGCTTTGTTGATATTAATTGTTAATATGGTACTTTCATTTTAAAGCCTAGTGGAACTCTGGGGAAAGGGAGGGGGGAAACGCAGAATTGTTCTAGCATTGGCTTAGATAGAGAGTAAGCTTGTAAAAGTATCTACTGAGTTGTGAAGCAACAGAGGTTTGTTTCCCCCCCACAATCTTCTTTCATTGTGGTGTAACAAGGGCACCCCTCTATACAATTGGAGGGAGCAGCACCATCCATGGGAACCTTAAAAATACAGACACTGTCCAGGCCTCCAGAGAAATCAACGTCCTGCTGCCCAAAGATACAGCACACACAACACCTTTGAAAGGATGCCTTGCTGGCAGCCACATTAGATCAGGTGTGGGGGAGGAGCTAAGATGGTGATGGAGTAACAGCTTGTTTTAGAGCCTCTGCTTCAAAATGTTATTTTTCTTTTCCTTTGAAGTATGCAACTTTAAAAAAAATATTATATATATATATATATATATATATATATATATATATATATATATATATCTCATCTTCGTGGAAGAGTTCTGGAAACTTTTATTATTTTTCTTTAACCTTGGGAAGTGTGGAAAGTAGACAGAAGACTGTTATTCTTCTGGAGACCCAGAGATTGGAGGAGTGGTTTGTTTGGCACTCATAGGACGGTGAGAGATATATTATTTTCTGGCAAGCTTTTATTCCATATGATATGAGAGGGGGAAATGTAGCCGATCCAGCCCTTCTGTGTCTAGCCTTAATGGATCCCCCCAAATGGTGAAATCTTTCAAGCACTCAAGGACAGATGAGTTTTACCCTCCTAAGGAAGATTAAAGAAGCGTCATCAGAGTCCCCAAATGCAATAGATATGCTGCTCTTGAGATGGATAATATTCTTTTATCAAAGAGGCTCACTCCATCTGTAAATGATTCATCCCTATGGAGAAAATCTTCATGGCTGGATGAGCAGGAGGTCCTGATAGATAAAATATCAAAAGAGGATCAGAGACCAGACCCCCAGCTTGTTTTCACCATGGAATATATCACTAATCAGTGCCTAATCACCACAAATACAATAATATTAATGTTTGAACAATTTAATAATGTAAATAAAAAGGTAGATACAATTATAAAATCATTTGAAATTTTTATTCAGAAGTATTTGTAACTACATCTTCAAAGCTCCATCCTAAGGAAGCAGCTGGTTTAGACAAACAGTGTAATCAGCTGGCTGTGACCTTGGCCTCAAGCCAAAAAGCAGCTGGAGTGAAAAGGGCCAGAATTGAACATTATAACTGGACTCTCCAATTAAACAACAACCAAGAAAACTTTATTAACTTTTAGTCAACCTACTATCCCACTTACAATGCTAAAAATGAAATCATTTCTGTACACATTTTGAATTACACCTGTTTGGGTCTTTCATGATATGACTCTAAAGCCAGTCTTCCCCCACAAAACTAGCCTGGACTCGGCATCTCTGCACAAAAAATTATTGTTGGGCAGAGATTCAGATGCTGCTGCATCTAGAGATATGGCAGGGGCTGATGTTAATGAGGACCAACACAGAAATAAATTAATCCCTGTTGACAGTTTAAAGAAGGATCAGAATATTTCAACTGAAGAAAGATTGATTAACTCATTTGGAATGTTACCAAGAAATAAACAAAATGATATTATTAATTGATAGGCTAGGGAAAACACCTATTTCAGGCAGCAGCAATATAGGAAGATGCTGAAAGCCATCATCTCATACTGTGAAGGAGATGGCAATGGTAAACCCCTCCTGTATTCTACCAAAGACAACTACAGGGCTCTGTAGTTGCCAGGAGTTGACACCGACTCAATGGCATACTTTACCTTTAGGGGGTTTTAAGAACACAGCTTGTTTGTATTCTTTTGTAGAACCACTTTCATCACGTTCCTCTCTTAAAGAAAACAATAGCCAAAAGTGCAGTGCAGAAGAGTTGCTGTTAATAAAAGATTCAAATGAGCCTCCTTCCCACCTTGCCAAGAATATTGAGCTTATTTATTTTATTCCATATCCTGGAAAAAAAAAAGCCAGCCCTCCTCACTTGGTTTTTCTCACCGTCACTGATCAAAAGGCTGCATGCAGCTGCAGTACTGCTCCCAGCAGCCTTAGTGTGGCATTAGTATGCACATGCTGACCCCTGCACATTCTGACCCCTGCCCATGGCTGTATGGGCCATTTATGCTTCTGCACATGCATGGAAGCCATTTTTGTGACCTCTGAACATGTGCAGAGGCCATTTGTGTGACCACCCAGTGATGTTCCGTGAAATAACTTTTACATGACCAGGAACTCTTAAAGTCAATTTGCAGGTTTTGGAGCCACTAATAATTCAGGATCCCCCACACAAACATTTCTTTCTGCATCAAAACATGTTGATATCTTATCTTCAGAAATCAGATGGGCTGGGGAATTCCTTTACATCAGGTCTTTTTCATCCACTATCTGGGGGTTAGCCTTCTTTTGATCCATTTGTTGAAGCATATTTTCCTTTTTATGGGGTAAGGGGTTATCAGAATAAATAAAAGTAATTAAGAAATAATCATTTAGAGACCAAATGGAAAAATGTATGAAAAATGAAAATAAAGAGAGCAGAAGATTTCTCCACAGCTGAACAACAAAAGGAATCTAGAGAGAAAGCTTAAAATCTAATTAAGAAGAATGGGTATGAATTTTCTGTTTTAAAGAGTTGGGAAAGACCTAGATTCAGTAAAGGTTTGCCTGTATTTAAAATACCATTCATTACTGATAGATTTATTGTTATCTTTTTAGATGAGGAGATTCCTCCCATCAGTGATTTGCATTTGAAGTAGGGGTGTGCACAAAAACAGGTTGCATGGTCCAGTTCGAGTCTGGACCAAACTCGAAGTGGACCAGGCATGTTCAGTTTTGGCGCACAAACGCACACACACACACACACACCTCTGGTTTGGTTTGGGGGGTTTCATGATTTTTTGCCAGGAAATAGTAGGAGTAGTGTAAAGATGGCGGAGGGTGGGGCAACAGCTGAGAGAGGTGGTCAGTGAGAATTGAGGCCGACATAGAGCTGACGAGGGATGTGCATGAACCGGGCCAAAGAAGGCCCAAACCAGGCCACCGCTGGCCCAGCCTACTTTGTGGGAGACTGGCAGGGGGGTATGGATACGTAGTTATTTACTCCCCTCCTGCCCCCTATACCCTTATGGAAGCTCCCTTGTCCCCCCTTTACTGGAAAATGGGAATCCTCACTGGATTATCCTTTACCCATAGAGCCCTGAACCAGCTTGGTTTGAACCAGGCCCAGATTGGCTCGACTCGGACCCGGCCTCGCAGAGACCCATTGGGCATGTGCAGCGGCCTCCAAAACAGCCACCGCAACAGAGGACAGGCCCGGAACAGGCCAATGACTGCCCAAACTGGGTGATTTGAGTATATACAATGCTGGTGGCGGGAGGGGGTACTTCTGGAAAGACATAACCCCCCCCCCCCAGCCACGGTAGCGTGCGCGCACACACACACACACACCCCAGATGGGGTGAGTAAATTTTAAGACCAGGGGTTTGGTTCAATATCGAAGCAGGGGGAAGGGTTGTCTGATATCAAACCATCGAACCAAACTGGTTCAAACCGGTTTGGAATCCTACTTTGAAGTAGGGTCTGAATAGCCCGTCATACCTTATTATCAAGGGGGTTGAGCATCCTTTTCAGTTTTGTTAGCTGCTAAACCAGAAGGCACCCTGTGCATATCAACTCATTTGGGGCCAAGTCCTTTGACTAGGCAGGGTGAAATGGATACTACGATCATGAGCCCATGATCCAGTGCTGTTGCAACATCAAGTAGAGCGGTGATTTCTGTGCTACCCCAAAATATGGCTTACTGGCAACAATCTGTACACTTATACAATTTAATGTCTGAATCGGGGTTCTGTCTAAACACTATGAGCAGCATCCAGACTTGTCTTGCCCTCTACTGCAACATGGTGGGATAACAATACCTTATTATCTTGAGCATATGTTCCTCAAAGTTCACAAGATAATACACGTGAAGCACTTTGCACTCAGAAGCTGCTATACAAGCACAAAATATTATTATTTAATAACATCTAATAAAAGCTAATAGTGGGCACATTATCCTAACTCTGCTCCCTAAACCCATCTAGAAAGCAGAGTTTTCAGGTCTAGAACAATCCTTTCCACTGTAATTTTTTTTTTTAATGCTTGCTATAGTCTTCCAGGTAACATCAATATTTTTTATTTTTAAAATGTTACATTCCTCAGTACTTTCAACATGTTAACATGGTAACAGATGGTGTTTGATTCCTAATGAACATGTCCTGAAATTCTGAAATGCCCTTCAGATGAAACTTGGGTGTGTCTTCATACTTCTTTAAAAAATGAGGCTTTAACACTGTTCCAAAGAACCAGTGCAATTTATCTAAGTGTAATCTGTTTAGAGTGATGCATAAGAATTTCAGGGACCATTGATGCAGGCAAACGCTTCTTTAAGTTACCACACAGGACACACTCATTCAGTAAATGTCTCACTTGCCATGAGGAAGCTTCCTCTACTTGATGCAAAGGTATCATTAAGACTATGTTGTTTTGTTATATCAAGTGGCTCTTTCCTTTGGCCTGGCATGGTTTCTTTCATCCTTGATTGCACACTGTAAAGAGCCACTAGGGTGTTCTTTGCCTGAGTTTCTTTCGTATGTACTACAGTCATACCCACCTACCCCAGTCAAGATTGAAAGCCAGTTTTGATCTTGGTCAGACAAGCAGCACTTTGGGCTTAGAGAAAGATGGAAAAGTTGCAGTGCAGGGAACTTTCTAGGGGGAACGTTGCTAAGCAACTTCTCATAAAAACAGGCTATATGGATTTAGCCCATGTAGAAAAACCACACATAGATTGAATGTATGCCATCATATGTGATGCATTCATATACGTCTATTTTGTCATCCTCTCTAATAAAATGCTTGGTGTCCGTCCGTGGACGGACACCAAGCGTGTGTTCGTGCCTCCCTTGGCGGTTCTGGGCATGCCCGAAGCGCATGCCCAGAACAGGCCAGGGAGCCACGACCGCCAGCACCCGGCGGACATCTTGGACGGCCACAAGCGGCCGCCCTGAAGAAGCCGGAGAAGCGCCGGCGGGGAAAACTGGCCGAGGCAGCGGCAGAGCTGCCGCCTCGCCCAGAAGAGACAGCGACCAAGCTGGGGAGACGGGGGACGGAATGGAGGCCAACGGAGGCCGGCGGGACAGAGCCGACCGTGAAGGGCCCGGGCCGGCCGCGGAGGATGGCAGCGGCGCCTCCAGAGACTGCCCGGCCGGTGATTGAGGGGGGAAGAGGCGGCAGGGGAAGCCTGTCCTCCCACCGCCCACTCACCCGCCCTCCCAGCTTTCCAAAATCCCCTTCCCCGCTCCTCCCCCCAATTGATTACGGGCCAAAAGCGCCCATGAGAAGGCCGTCGCCCCCGCCTATCGCCCACCCAGCTGCCCGAGCCCACCTTACCCGCTCCAGCCCGTGATAGTCGGGCGAAGAAAAAAAAATTATTTGCACAGTGGAAGTGAGGAGCTCAGGAACAGAGCTCCTCTCTGTGCTATGCTGCTGCCCAAACTGCCGCTATGAACAAAAGGACACAACGTCCTTTGCGTGGGCCCTTTTGGCCCGTAATCAATTGGGGGGAGGAGCGGGGAAGGGGATTTTGGAAAGCTGGGAGGGTGGGTGAGCGGGCAGCAGGAGGACAGAGGGAGGAGGGGATAATGGGGGGGGGGAAACCAGAGAGAGAGAGAAAGAAAAAAAAACACTTTAAAAAAACCACTTAAAGGCGGGAGAGAAAGCTAGCGCCCGTTATCATAACGGGCTTAAAAATACTAGTATATACATAAAGGTTGCATTGTCTACCATTTTTTAACCACTATAGACAATGAGCCCTTTCTCACTATCTGTGAGAAGGGCTTGGCAGATGGGCAGGGGGGAAGGTTTCATTCCCTTCCCTTCCCTACAGACAATCCATAGAGGGCACTGGGCAGACGAATCACACACCCAGATCAACTACCTCTGGCAGTGCCAAGGGTTGGGGGATGGTATGCATTGTTTGCCCCCCCGGAACTCCCAAAATGCAACACATAAGTGTGTGGTGCATTGTGGGTGTCCCCTGACATTATCACATTGTGGGTATCCCCTTGCACCACCTGGGAGCTCCGCAGTCTGCCAGCCCTGGCTGCAAGCAGCCAGGGCTGGCAGATGATCCAAAATATGGGGCAAAAGGGGGCACTTGCTCCTTTAACCAAGTTTAAGTTGCAGGCTCCACAGGTAGCACCGGCAGCCGCTTGCCTCCCACTGCTTCTCACATCACGAGCAGCCAAAAGCAGGCTTGGCTGCTCGTGAGAACAGTCTCTAAGTGTATAACCAGTGACATAGATATCTGGGGTGCTGTTATGTGTGACCATACAGCATACATATGGTTTTCCAGCATGGAAGTTATATTTTTATTTATTTTATATTTTATTGTGAAATTTATATATCGCCTTTCATTAAAACAATCCCAAGGAGGTTTACACAAAAATTAAAAACAAGGCTATAAAAAAAATGACACAATTGAAATATTAAGCTAAAATATAAAACAAATCTGACCAGGGGCGTAGCAAGGTTGGAGTGGGCCCAGAGACAAGATTTTAAAATGGGCCCCTCCCTCACTAAAACTCAGCTCATGAAGTAAAGAAATCTTAAATGAGGCTGAATTGTGATAACAAAAAGCATAGTAAAATATCTATCTATCTATCTATCTATCTATCCTATGTGCCACAATCGAATATTATCCTAAATTATTTTTTTAAAGGTTTTGTAAATTGTCAACGATGCAAGTCATTTAATGGTACTAGAGAAAGACATGCTGTTCTGGTAGCTCCAGGTCTTAAAACTCACATCAATTTTGGAGGATGAATACAACTGAAGGAAGCCTGGGTGTGTGTGTGGCTGGGGGAGTCATGTGACTTGCCTCTGGGGGCCCCCCAAGGCAGTGGGCCCCCAGACAACTGTCTCCCCTTGCCCTATTATAGTTACGCCCCTGAATCTGACTAAAAAGATTTAAAATACAAGCATAAAACCTGTACAAAATACAAAGAAGCAGCAGTAGAGACAATCATATAAAAACCTGGGTAAAAAGCCAAGATTTAACATGCTCTCTAATAACTATGATGGAGACCAACGAGCGAATAGCCACTGGGAGAGCATTCCAGAGTCTGGGGGCAGCAACAGAGAAGGCCCTGTCCTGTGTGCACGACAACCAAGCCTCCTTCATTTTCGGCACCCGGAGCAGAGCCCCCTCAGATGACCTCGTCAGGTGGGCAGCAACCCTTGGGAGCAGGTGGTCCCTCAGGTATCCCGGGCCCAAACCGTTAAGGGCTTTAAATGTCAAAACCAGCATCTTGAATTGGACCCAGAAACAAACTGGTAGCCAGTGCAGCTCTTTCAAAATGAGTGTGATGTGATCCCACTGGGCAGCTCTGGATAAAACCCTAGCTGCCGCATTTTGCACTAGCTGCAGTTTCCAGATATTCTTCAAGGGCAGCCCCATTTAGAGCATGTTACAGTAATACAGCCGTGACATGACTTAGGCATGGGTAACCGTGGCCAGATCTGCCTTCTCGGCAAAGGTGTAATAGCCAAAACTGTGCAAAGGCACCCCTGGCCACCACCTCCACCTGAGCTTCCAAAAGCAGAGCCAGGTCCAATAATACCCCCAAGCTGCGTATTTGCTCCTTCAAGGAGAGTGCAACCGCATCCAGAACCAGTAAAATTTCCTCATCCCAATTGACTCTTCTAGATTACCTTCATCTTGTCCAGAATCAGTCTCAGTTTATTAGCCCACATCCAACCCATCATGGCCTCCAGTCCCAGATTCAGGACATCCACTGCCTCCCTAGGATCAGGTGACAAGGAGAGATAGAGCTGAGTGTCATCAACTTATTTATTTATTTATTTATTTATTTATTTATTTATTTATTTGCATTTATATACCGCCTTTCGTTAAAAAGATAACCCCAAGGCGGTTTACAAAAGTTAAAAACATACAATAAAAAGACAATAAAAACATCATGTTAAAAATATAAAAACAGGCATAAATACAATACAACAAATACAACAAATAAAAACACAGAGAGGCTGCAGTAGAAAACGATCATGTAAAAGCCTGGGTAAAAAGCCAAGTCTTTAAAAGCTTTCTAAAAGCCGTGATGGAGTCCGAGGAACGAATGGCCACTGGGAGAGCATTCCAGAGTCCGGGGGCAGCAACAGAGAAGGCCCTGTCCCGAGTGCACGACAGCCGGGCCTCCCTCATTGTCGGCACCCGGAGCAGGGCCCCCTCAGATGTCCTTGTCAAGCGGGCAGCAACCCTTGGGAGCAGTCGGTCCCTCAAATACCCCGGGCCCAAACCGTTTAGGGCTTTAAAGGTCAAAACCAGCACCTTGAATTGGACCCGGAAACGAACCGGCAGCCAGTGCAGCTCTTTCAAAATGGGGGTGATATGTTCCCAACGGGCAGCTCCGGATAAAACCCTCGCTGCTGCGTTTTGCACTAGCTGCAGTTTCCGGATATTCTTCAAGGGCAGCCCCACGTAGAGCGCGTTACAGTAACGCTGTACAACTCAGTACAGTAATTGCTGACAACTCAGTCCAAATCCCTGGATGACCTCTCCTGGTGGTTTCATGTAGATGTTAAACAGCATGGGGGACAAGACTGAACCCCGCTGGACCCCACAAGCCAATGGCTACGGAGCCGAGCAATAGTCCCCCAGCGCCACCTTCTGGACCCTCCCCTCAAGAAAGGACCGGAGCCACTCCAACGCAGTACCTCCAATTCCCATACTCAAGAGGTGGTCCAGAGGGATACCATGGTCGATGGTGTCGAATACCGCTAAGAGGTCCAGCAGAACCAACAGGGATGCATCCCCACTGTCTAGTTCCTGGTGTAGGTCATCCACTGAAGTGACCAATGCAGTTTCAGTCCCATATCTGGGGTGGAAGTCAGATTGAGAAGGGTTCAGGTAATTCATATCACCCAAGACCCTCTGCAGCTGTGACCACACACTTTATCACCTTGCCCAAAAAGGGCAGGTTAGAGACAGGTCTATAGTTGTATGGGTTGGAGGGTGCAAGGGAGGGCTTTTTAAATAATGGTCTTACAATCGCCTCCTTGAGGCATGATGGCATCCTGCCCTCTCTTAATGAAGCATTAATAATCATTTCCAAACATCTGCCTGTACCCTCCCTGGAAGCTTTTATTAGCCATGAAGGGCAAGGGTCAAGAGCACACGATGTCGCCTGCACACTGTTCAGGATCTTCTCCACATCCTCAGGCTGCACCAACTGAAAAGAATCTAACACAATAAGACCAGATGATACCAGAGGCATGTCTGCCAGAACTGCCAAAACTCTGGAGTCCAAATCAGCATGGATGTGAGTGACTTTATCTGCAAAGTGGCACGCAAACTGATCACAACAGGCTGTAAAGGATTCCTCCCTCATTACCTGGGGGGATGTGTGCAGCAATGTCTTTGCTACATGAAACAGCTCCTTTGCTCTGCACTGAGCAGAGGCAATGGAGGTGGAGAAAAAGCATTTCTTCACTACCCCCATGCCACAGAGCACTCCCTAAAATGGGCTCTAGCCTGTGTTCGGTAGAATTCGTCACAACTCTTCCTCCAGCATTGTTCCAGCCGTGACCCGAGATGTTTCATTGCTCTAAGCTCTGAGGAAACCCAAGGAGCCAAACAGGATCCACCAAGCTGGAGAGGGTGTTTAGGAACAACTGTATCAACAGCCTGGGATGTCTCTCCATTCCAGAGATTCACCAGGGCCTCGACAGGGTCACCAGCTCTAGACACTGGAAACCAAATGGATCTATAAGCCTCCGGGGGCAGACCATTCTAATCAGTCCACCACCCCTGCAGAGGGCAGATGGAGCAGTCAAACTAAACCCCACCCGATGATGATCTGTCCATGACAAGGGAGTTATCTCAAACTCCCCCACCTTCAGATCATTTATTCCCCAGTTGTCAAAAACCAGATCCAGAATATGTCCTGCCATGTGGGTAGGGCCTGATACCAGCTGAGACAGGCCCATTTGCCATGGAGGCCATTAAATCCTGAGCTGCACCTACTGGGGGGCCTCAGCGTGGACAATGAAATCCCCCAAGACAATAAGACAATAAGGCCACCTCCGAGACCACTCCCACCAGCTCAGGTAGGGAGACTGATGCGCAGCAAGGTGGTTGGTACTCCAGCAGAATCCCCAGCCTATCTCGGAGGCCCACCCTCAAGGACAAACACCCAAAATTCTGAGATTGCCTGACTGGGCACCTGGAAATGGGAAAGATCTCTCAATAGATGACTGCAATGCCCCCTCCCCAACCCTCCAGGCGGGGCTGCTGCATGATCTGGAAACCTGGAGGACAGAACTGAGAGCGATCAACCCCACCCAGCTCATCCAACTAGGTCTCTGTCACACATGCCAGGTCAGCATGCTCATCTACAATCAAATCGTGGATGAGAGATGTTTTAGTGTTAACCGACCTGGCATTCAACAGCAGCACCCTAATCCTTGAGGGAGTGTTCTCAGAGCTCCCCGAATCCAAAGGGTTGGGAGAAGAGCTGGAAAAAGGAACAGGCCTCAATTGCCTGGATTGTTTCACCCCACATAATGGCCAGCCCAGCTCCCACTGCCATATCTCCTTCTGCCCGCTATCTGTGATATTGCTGCCCCCACAACATCCCCACTTTTCTGCTCTCCCAGACACATCTCTTCAGCCCGACCAACCATAGCTCCCCTGTTTGATAAAGACCAGGTCCAGGACTCATGCAGTCAAACTCTTGTGCTGGCTTCTTGGTGGGAAAAAATGAATGTTACAGTAGTTCTTCTGAGGCCCCAGAAGAAAAGTTCTCAGCCCACAGCTGAGAGCCACAAGGATGAGAGGCCAAGGGCTGCTCTTTGTAGCAAGAGCAGTAGCAGCCCCACAGATGACACACACCTGGAGCAAGGTGTGGCAGAGGCAAACACCAGAGTTAGTGCCCCACCCAAGCTGTTCTCTCTTCCTATTTGTATAGAAATCATCATATGTGAAGCAGCCCTGAGTGTTCAGCTGGTACTCAGATTGATTAAAATGAAGTTAAAAGGCCAGGTAATAATATATCAATGCTCCTGGGGAACAGCACTTAACCTTGATACCTAATGTCATTTCTAATAAGACTAGTATTTCACCTCCAGCACTATATTTCAGCTATAGCCTGAAGAATCTCCAGTGAAATGAGTTGGGTTATTTCAATTCAGGGCACATAACAACCATTGGGCAATAATTTCTCCTGATACTGTATCATTGACAATAACTATTCATGAGAGTTCAAACAGAGCAAAGGCAATGGCCCCCAGAGTAGGCACACAATCTGTATCCATTCTAGGGACATTTCTTAAACCAGTATGGGAGAATAAAACTGTGTGCTATGTAGCACTCTACCAGACCAGCAGTCTGTTGAGATAAATGATGGAGTCTGGCACAGAAAATGAGGAGTGTTTTAAAGAAAATAATTCTTGCCCCAGATCCATATAACAAAAAATTGAAGCACTATTTCCATCTCTCAAGATAGCCTGCACGGATTATGGATTTGGATTCCAAAATGGAAGATGAGAGAGTCAAGAGTCCAGCTGGGAAATACATCAATATAACCATTTATGACACAAAGAAAACTCTTCCTGATCTTGAGCTCAGTTGGGGTCAAAGATTCTGTATTATTTGGAAATAGGTTGCTTGAACCACTATGATACAGAAAATGAAAAAGTCATTTCCTGTGAGTAACCACATATTGGTTTATTATTACATCTCCCAAAGGAGGAGGCCAGCTGGGTGGGAGTGGGGAAGACATATTAATCTTTGACTTTTAAAAACCATCAAAGAGAGAGGAGGTCCATGTTGTAATCAGCCTTTTAGTTCTATTCACAGATGACCAATTACTTCTTCTTAGATATATAACTGTTTTATTTTTAACTAAAGAAATACATACTTGAGACATCAGGAGCTTCAGAAACCCAACAGCCACCTTGAGGTTTCTCCCAGAGTACTCGACTAGGCATTTCCTCCAGGCCACCGGGTGGTAGAAGCCCCTCCTAAAACTGTTAACCTTTTCGGTTCCCACAGTTCTGTATATACATTTCACAACATTCCAGAATTCCTTCCCCTCATATTTTCATGTTAAAGCAGATCTGGTTTTCCCAAATATGACTAGTTGATTTTGAATTCAAAGGACTCCTCACACAGTTCACAAAAGCCTTATGCATGTTTCTCCAGATACTTAGCACCTATATTTCATACACGACAGTGCTAAACAGCATGAAAGGTGCTAATTTCATTGGAAGGCAACCTACAGTACTGTGATAAACTACTGAGATATAAGTTTTCCTCTTTTCTGAGCCATTTTGTAGAAGTTTTTGAAAATACTGGAATTATTTGAAATTTCTGAGCAATTCTGGGATGCCAGACTGTCACATTGGGATGACCCTCTGAGCTCTTTATTCAAAGAACCACTTTTGAATGCCTCCTTCTCTCTCTCTCTCTCTCTCTCCCTCCCCCACCCCCGCTTTGGTAATTTAAATGTAGGATGGCCTTTGCTTCCACACATCAAAAATAGGCTAAGCGGAAGTCACAGTGGCCCTTAATAAAGAAAATGTATTATGTTTGGTGGCTGACAGGATGGGCATGATTGGTTGACATAGTCAGAGCTGCCTGGAGGCAAGGAGCATTCCGACTTGCCCTGCAGGCTTGATGGGCAGGGGAGGGCAAAGCATGGGGATGAAGACTAGAAAGTGATTTTAGCTTCTCTCTCCTCCCTATAAAAGTGCTGTGCACAGCCCTTATGGACATATTCCTGGCACAGCATTTTTGCAGGAAGGGGAGAAAAGTGAAAATGACTTTCTAGTCTCCCTTCTCACATGCTGATCTGCCTATCCAGCCTGTAGGCAACTACTCTGAAGGTTCCTTGCCTCCAGGCAGCTCTGGCTGTATCGATGGATACATCATGTCTGCCACTGCATTTAGTCTCATAGGCTATAATGAGCATCCATCAGATGAGATAAATGTTTTGTCACCATGCCTCACAGGCCTAACAAAGCAAGTATCCTTTTCAACAAAGAAAACTGTATGTTGGAAAGGGAAGCAGGTGACAGAGAACTGTGGTAAGTGTGGAGTAAAGTTCCTTCCATTTAAGCAGGAATATAATGAAGGTGTTTAATATTCTGAAAGCAAGTGAGCACTCATTAGCTGAAAATAGAATTTGACTCTTCCTCTTTCCGATTTGCAGTCATGAACCTAAATTTTGGTCTGTGGTCAGCCCCTAAGAATGGTGATGTGAGTTTATGGAACCAGGCCTTAATTTACACACATGCATAATAATTAGCTCTACTTGGGCCATACATGATTAAGTATGACATAGGGATTTCTTTAAAAAAAATGTTAATAACAGTTTGTTATATACACACCTCTAATGAAATGTGGTGGGAAGGAAATAATTGTAATTCTTGCATCGTTGAATTTTAACTGGAGTGCAGTGCTGCCTTAAAAAGTAAAATATTTCCTCCAAAAACCCCTGTCAGAGTGTAATTCAGAAAGAAACTGCTATTTTATAATACAGGAGGCCCTCATTAACTCTTTATTATTATTTTGCTGATTGTGGTTTCGTGTATCTAAAGTAAGGTCTTAGAGACCTGGGTTCCTTATCTGTGGGTACATTGCTTTATCTCTTATTTCTGCTCCCTGCATACTGTTTTTGGCCTTTTGGGGGGTCAGGAATCTAACCCCTGGGTCCCCATAGGGGTAAGGTTTTTTATTTGTGGTTTCCATACATGAGGTTGTAGGCAAGAACAGAACCCCCACAAATAAAGATGGCCTCCTGTTTCTTCAGTGTTCATGCCAATATTCTCTCTTGTCTGTCCAGCTCTTTGAAACAAATGGCACAAAACAAGAATTTTAGAGGCATCATCAGGCCTATAGCTAGCCTAAAGATTTAGGGGGCACAAAAAAGTAGGGGAGCCGGGTTTTACCATCTCAGTTACTCTCCATTACATTATCCCAGTTTAAAATTGTAAAAGCTTGTGGGTCAAGAAAATTAAGGGGGGCGGGGCTATGGGTCTGGGTCATGTGTCTTGCATAGAAACTATAACAATGAGCATCTCACATGGATGAACTGAGTGGTTTCTTTGTCAGCGCAGCCTTTGCTACAGCAAAGTGCAACACCCAGAAATGCAGTGGGGTGGCAGCGAAGCAGGTAAGGACCTGCTTCTTAAGGGAACTGCCTCTTCCCTGCTTCTTAAGGGAACCGCTCCCCACCCCACCACACCGGTTTGGCTGTACGCACCCGAGCCGGTTCAGCACTTCCCAAAAAATTCAAAGTCCCAAACAGAGGCGTAACTAGGGAAAATAGCGCCTAGGGCAAGCACTGAAATTGCGCCCCTGTCCAAACAGGAATGATGGGACTTGTAGTCAACAATATCTGGAAATCCTTGTTAAAAGGAACACTGTACCATCTAGACATGGTTGTGGATCAAAACCTGAAAACATGAGCCATCTCTGTAAAAGACTTAGAACAACAG
Organism: Hemicordylus capensis; assembly: GCF_027244095.1. Taxonomy (NCBI): domain Eukaryota; kingdom Metazoa; phylum Chordata; class Lepidosauria; order Squamata; family Cordylidae; genus Hemicordylus; species Hemicordylus capensis. Next base: position 61,082,684 of record NC_069657.1, read on the forward strand.
TCAGGAGTTATGCGAGGATTCCAAATGTCATTTTCTCTTTCTCATCTCATTCTTTTTAAGAAACATGACTTTGTCCTAGAGGATCACCTGCCCAAATAGCCACTAGCAAAATAGGGGAAGAAGGTGGTGGTGGTGGGGTGTCTATAAACCAGTGAATGATTCCTGCCAGCCTTTGTCTTATGATGACTGTTGGCTCATGATGGGGTATATGTACATTCACCACACCAGTGCTTACTTTGACACCAAGAGGGAGGATACATTAGTTTGCCACACTAGGCAGAGGCATTTGCAACAGGAGCAGACAGCCAAGTTCTGCCAGGGCCAAAACCAGCCCCTGCCAGACTAAGAAATCATTGTAATTTGCCCCTTCTTGTCACAAGCAGTGTGCTGTTCTTTTATTATTGACTCTAACTCTCAAATATCCCAGTCATGGATGGAAAATTCAGGGTCAATTTACAAGAGACACATTTTCTACATGGAAGTTTCTTCTGTGCAGGTGTTGTGCAGAAACCCATGTTTAGTGACCCCCAGGGGCATAGCAAGGTTGGAATGGGCCAAGATGAAATTTTAGAATGGGCCCCCAGCCCCTCAAAGTCCAGGGCCTCCACACATCCCAGGCCCCCAAAGATTTAAGTCTGATATTTCAAAATAAGTATGCTGCCTGGAAATACATTTCACTGAATACACACATGCACACTTCACAGTATATAGTGATATACATTGAGTGCTACTTTTAATGCCTAGAACACACTAGCAACGCTAATTATTAAAATGGCCCCCTCGCTGCAGATTAGCAAAGGAGACTTTCAACCATGCAGGGTGAGCCTATGTATGTTTTCTCAAAATTCTGAACACATTCAGTAAAGTTTGATTCCAGGAGGTTTTTCATATGAGGCTTTTAAAGCGCTTTAACACACATGTCTTCTGGAATGGAGGTGCTGCATTCACATGTTGGCCAGATTTACCCTGAAGTCCCTGCAAGTTATTGGAGAGCAGTTCACACACAAGAAAAATAAAATAAAATAAAAGCACAACACATGCTTCGCAGTTCTCACTCAGACCTTCTGGGTTGCAAAACAACTTGAACATAAGTGCATTTATAAATGAATGAAAGAATAAATGAATACATAAATATTTGTTCCAGAAGTTTTTGTAATTTTCTGACATGAAACAAGCCACTTATAGGCCTTAGATAGTTTTTGTTTTTAAAGCCAGCACATTTTTCAGTCTGTTTTAAATTAAATAATCAGAGACTTCTCAGTCTTGCCCCAACACCCATATCAAAGCCCTATGGCAAAAAGATCCCTATATACGGGGGGTAACCACAAAAAGGAATTCACAGCCTACCTTACAAAAGCTGTGCTGGATGGTCTGGTCTGCTGCAGGGAGCTCTGCCAGCCTCCTTCCTGGCTTGCTGGGGCCTGCTGAGTTCAGGCTTCAGGGAGGCCTACTTGGAGGCCTCTCTGGAAGCCCCGCCCACCCACCGATCAGCTGAGAGGCGGGGAGAGAAGAGCTCTGCAGTTTGCAGGCTGCTCCAATCCTAGGCTGGTGCTGGAGGCAAGTGGCTGAGGGGCCCTGGGCCTGGGCAGGTGGGCAATGGAGTGGGGATGGCAGGAACTGGCGTGGTGCCCCCACCTCAGTGGCGCCTAGGGCAGGTGCCCTGCCTGCCCCCCCCAGTTCCTCCTATAGTCCCAAATAATTCAAGACATAACAACAGGCAGCACAAACTTGGGCTTTGCAAACCTGCTTCAAATCAGATTTGATATCCTGATTTGGCAGCCCCTTAGAAATCATGATTTGTAATCTTACCTAGGTTCATATCTGATGACCAAACGTGGTGTAGCATTATGTCTGAATGCAGCCAACATTTGTTGTCATGTTGTGTAAATATTGATGTATATAGTTTTCACCTTTTTTGTATTTTAGAGTTCTATCCCAGCTTTGGATCCAGAAGTTCCAAGGAGGCTTACATAAAATAAGATGTCATACTGGGGAATACTTCACTTCCTCTGACACATGGCATTTCTGGATTAGCATCCCCTTCCCCCCAATAATCAGCTCCTATCAGGTCATCTTGACTATTCCATTCTATTTAATTTCTTCACACTACTCCACATGATGGCAATTGGTACTTCCATTGCCTGCCTCTGCATGCATTACCCCCCATCCTAGGACTGCAGGTTTTTTCACTGTCCAGATAGGGTGGAACCACATACAGCAGCTGTAGCTCAGGTGAGTGATGGTGACTGGATCTTCTGTTATCTGATTATGCATGCACATACCCAGGATTTTTGCTGGTTTTGCAGGATACTTCTTGCTGGTTTGAATGACAAACTTTGCTGTAAATAATACAGGATGCTTTCATAAACTGAAACATTGGAAGAGCCCAACGTGCATAAGTTCATAAGTTCAACGTGCATAAGCAATAAGCAAGCTGTTCAAAGAAAATTAGGTGATGATGTGGCAAGTGATCCAAGACCATCTTTACATTCTCTGAAGTTTCCGTTGCAAGTAACCTTAAGAGTACACAGACAAACAAATAGAGTGAAAGGACAAACTCGTTACATGTATCAGATCTTGCCATGAGGTGCATTGCCATCCTTTACAGAACATTGTGAATGTTCTTTGTGCAGAGAATCAAGTCAATATCTTATTTTGTGCCTCCAGATATAGAAATAGGAGGGAATATCATGGCAGACCAGTTCAGAGTATGGAATATAGTGATAGGCAATACTACTGGCTCCAGAAGAAGTTATGGCTTCGGGGGGGCGGGGGATGCTGGAAGAAATGCTTCAGCAATAAAATAGAAACTGACTTTGGATCCAAAGTCCTCTCTGTGTTTTGAGGCCAAATTTCATTTTCTAATCAGTTGAAGTGTAGCTGCTATTGCCTGCCAATATTACATGTAGTGTGGGAGGACAGTAAGATGAGAGGAACTCCATGTGGTGCCCTCAGCTAAATGTGCCAATAGTTTGTGTAGGAAAAACTGATTTGAATGGAACAACGAGGTAGTAGCATATGATGATAGATGAGGTAGATATCCAAGGAGGTATATATTCCTGAAATTAATTATGCAAGACTGCTCGGCTCTAAGAAATGTTAGAGCAATATGTTCTCCAAGGGTTGCATCATTGATCTCTATACAAGACAGAGAAATATATTGCTTTTTCTGGGTATAGACTTGACTATGTTTATTCTTCTTTATGTTGAAATTTGGGCAGTGGCAAATTGACAGTAGGTGCCATTTTTATTTATTATTATTTATTTAACATATTTATATACCACCCAAAACCTATGTCTCTGGGTGGTTTACACTAAACCAGTATACATTAAAATAAAATTAAAATATTAAAACATTAAACTAATTTAAAATTTAACACAATGTTTAAAAAACTGTAGGTCTAATTAAAAGCCTGGGTGAACAAATGTGTCTTAACTCCCTTCTTAAAATTTATCAGAGATGGAGAGGTTCTTATTCAAGTAAGGACCAAATTCCAAAGCCTCGGAGCAGCAACAGAGAAGGCCCGTCCCTGAATAGCCATCAGACAAGCTAATGGCAACTGCCGATGAACCTTTCCAGATGATCTCAAATGGTGGTGGGGCTCATGGTGAAGAAGACGTTCTCTTAAATACCCAGGGCCTAAGCTGTTTAGGGAATTTTGAACAGGGAATTTTGAATATACAAGTTATTAATGTTAAGAAGACTGCCCTTTTTAGCCAGGCTTTTGGCCGATGAGTTGTCCCTGGCTATCTTTTTAGTGGTTGTAGCTGTGTTTGTTTGTGGTAGTGGTTGTTGTTTTTGGTGGAAGGTTTATTATTGAAATTGTACAATTGTTTGTTTTTAACTTCTTGTGCACCACTCCAGGGCCTTAAGACAAAGGCAGTATAAAAATATAAATAAACAAACATGATACTGCTTTGCAAATTAAAAGTCCACTTCAAACCATGACCGTTCCAGCAATCAAGGAGAGGGAGTTTTTTGTGAGCAAGGGGTTAGCAATAAGTACCTTCTGTTGAATGTACCTACAAAGCCATTGGTGGGAGGAGCTAATCTGCTGAACAAAGTCCATGCAGTTGTAGAAGCTTGTGAGACAGAGGAGAACTTCAGGAAAATGACACTTGATTTGTATTATCATCTGAGTGTAACCCGTGTTACCCTGCAAGATACTTTATGCTATCAGTTAATTTTTTTTAACTAATTTTAAAATAATGCATTTGGGGAAATGGCTCTGTTCAGTCTGCTCAACAGAAGGATGGAAGAACATGGACTTTGTAATTTGTAACCTGGCTTGGGCCTTGCTGCTAACAAGTTTACCTGAGAAAACTAAATGAGTTCGCATTAGAAAGACTAGCTTTGATTGCTTTGAGAAGGACTATAGGTGACCATGTTACATGAGACAAAATGCAACAAGAATGCAGTGATCACCCATTCACATCACCATAATGTAACAGGGTGAGCCTTCTGCTTTCAGAAATATCCAGCCAAATATTTCTGGGAAGCTTACAAGCAAGACATAAAAACAATAGCCCTTTCCTATTGTCTTTCCTCCTTGCATTTCTTAGTCCAGGGTATACTTGTTAGTCCAGGGATTTTGCATCACTGAGGAAGGGTAGGTCGCCTCCTTGTTTGAAGAATGCAATGGCTATACCACTCCTTAAGAAGCCTTCCCTGATTCCCTTAGCGATGGATAGTTACAGGTCAGTCTTCAACCTCCCATGGTTGGGCAAGGTGATTGGCGGACCAGCTACAGGCAGTTTTGGAGGAAACTAATTATATAGACCCATTTTTAACTGCCTTTAGAGCGCGTTATAGGGTTGAGACAGCCTTGGTCAACCTGATGGATGACCTTTTCCGGGGAGCTGAAAGAAGGAGTGTGACTCTGCTGGTTCTTTTGGATCTCTTGAGTGGCATTCTATACCATGGTATCCTCCTGTATCTCCTGGGGGAGCTGGGGATAGAAAGCACTGATTTGCAAATCAATAGGAGGTTCTGCTCCTATCTTGCATGTAGATTCCAGATCGTGGAGTTTGGTGACAGTTGCTTCTCAAAATAGGAACTGCTATTTGATGTCCCTCAGGGCTCCATTCTGCCACCAATGATTTTTAATATCTGCATGAAACCGCTGGGTGAAGTCATGAGGAGATTTGGTGCAGGGTGTTATTAGTATGCTGATGACACCTGAATCTATTTCTCCTTGTCGTCGTCATCATCATCATCATCATCATCATCAGGAAATGGCATTCATTACCTAAACATATGCCTACAGTCAGTAATCGGCTGGATGAGGGATAACAAATTGAAAATGAATCCTAGCAAACCGGAGGTGCTCATTGTAGGGGCTCAGAATTTGAGGAATGAGTTAGATCTTCCTATCCTGAATGGAATCACACTCCCACAGAAGGAACAGTTACACAGCTTGGGAGTACTCTTGGACCCAGGCCTCACCCTGGTATCTCAGGTACAGGCCATGGCCAGGAGTGCTTTCTATCAGCTTTGGCTGATTTGACAGCTGCACCCATTCCTTGAAGAGGATGACCTCAAAACAGTGGTGCATCAGCTGGTAACCTCCAGGCTTGACAATTGCAATGCGCTTTATGTGGGGCTGCCTTTGTATGTAGTTTGGAAACTTCAGTTAGTTCAAAATAGAGCAGCCAGATTGGTCTCTGGGGCATCCCAGAGAGATATTATGCCTGTACTTAAACAGTTGTACTGGCTGCCGATATGTTTCCGGGCAAAATACAAAGCGCTGGTTATTACCTTTAAAGCCCTGAACAGCCTAGGCCCGGGTCACCTTAGAGAGCACCTTCTTCTGCATGATCCCCACCGCACGTTAAGGTCAACTGAGGAATTCCGTCTCCAGTTACCACTGGTACATCTGGTGGCAACTTGGAACCAGGCCTTCTCTATAGCTGCTCCTGGGCTATAGAATGCACTCTTGGCAGAAATCCGTTGCTTGAGTTCATTGCTGGCCTTCAAGAGAGCCCTTAAAAAACCTATTTGTTTGGTCTGACCTTTCAGGGTTTTTAAATTAATATTTTTAATTGCTGAATAGTTTTAAACTGTTTATTTTGTTTTGTTTTGATTATTTTTAAATGATCGAGTCACAGGTTTGGTTTTGTTCCTGTGTACTGCCCAGAGACTTTTGGATAGGGCAGTATAAAAATGTAACGAACAAACAGATATTGCTTCTGAACATGGAGGTTCCATTTACCTATCATGACAAATAACCATGGACAGAACTACCCTCCATGGATTTTTCTAGTCTCTAAAAAACCCCATCTATACCTAGTGGCCATTCTGTATATTTTATGGCAATCCATAAGAATGATGCATTATATTAAGAAGCATATATATATTTTTTGTCTGTTGTGAATCTACTGCCAATCAACTTCATTAGTGATCCCAAATTCTGGTTTTGTGTTAAAGGGAGAAAACCTTTCTGCTTTCTATACTCTCCATAGTATGGTTTAAATACAGTACTTAGAAGAACATACAGAAAAAATAAGCAAATTAAATATTTTAAACCACATCTGCTCAATGAGACTAGCCTTACTAAGAATTTGATCCATTTCTAGAGGGATTTCTTTGTGAGTCTCTCTCACACAAAATCTCATGGTAGTTACCAATCATTTCCAACATGCTAGTCTTCAGAATCGCAAAGGCTGAGAAGGACTATAGCAAGCCATTTACAGGAAAGTACACAGATAATTGAAATTAGTATTTGCAGACATGAGAGATGTTTAGAGCTCTAATTAAAGGAGCAGCAGTTCTGGTGCTTGAGCTGAAATAGCAAAAACAGTGGGACATTAATTCATTATAAAATACATGACAATATCAGGGAAATCTGGCCAGTCAAACAGCTGTCCAGATGACTGTGCATATGCATTCCTGTGCTTTACACACACACCAACACAGCTAGTTTGTTGGTCTGTGGAGGTTTCATTGAACACAGTGAGCATGCTTTTTTTATAAAGATGGTGTGTGTGTGTGTGTGTGTGTGTGATATCTGTGCGATGTCCCTGAAGGACACAGCCATGGACACCAAAGAACTGCAGGTTAGAAGTCAGGAGATTTGATGATGGCATATAAACTATTAGAAAATCTATAAAGAGATCTGGGGGATGAGGAAAAGTCACTAGAGCTCTCAAAAACCATCAACTCCAGAAGTAAATCCTCCAGAAGTAAAGCCTTGATTTGCTCCATCTTCCCTCCCCTTTTTCAGTTCTCCTACTGTGCTGTAGTGAAAACACTTATTCAGAATATTTAAATGTCAAGCCTAGTGAGGGAATACTGTGAAGACCCTTCCCTCCTCTCTCTCTTAAGATATTTATTATATGAAGATGCCATCAGGCTGTGAATCCTGGAGCGAGGCTCTGCAGGCAGAGAGCACACAGGGAAGAAAATGTGCAATTCCGAACAAAAAACACCAACTGTCCACAAACAGTCTTCAACAGACAGTTCTATCACTGTTCTGGCCAAACCCTTAACAAAAGATGGAAGCTGCCTGAGCAAAAGATGAAGACAATGGAAAACAAAAGGTTTCCCTCCCTAAATGACTGTTGCCTGTGTCATTAAATTTCATATTGTGCATGGAATCTAAATACATCACTTTGTTCTGCATGACAGGCAGAAGTGAGCATTCATACATTACCCAGCCACTTAATTAAGTGGCTGGGATATTTGCAGTTAGCAGAAACTAATAAGGGAATCACATTTAAATTCCAATCACTCCTCGGGGTGGCTGCCTGCAACATAAGCAAAGCTTACTGGGTAGACGTTCCACTAAATGCTCAGCTAAAAGCTTAGATCTACTGTATTTGTGAATAAAGAATAATTCTATTTGTGATTAAAAGGTGAGGCTAAAACAAACAAAAATGTTTGGGATTTTTGAGACATGTTTTCTCGGCATCGCTTTTAAAATGCCACTTTGTCTGTTACTTTCTCTAATAAAACAGGGGTGTGATTTAGAGCTTTGCTAGCACAGAACAGGAGGTTCTATAAAAACAAACAGCCGGCTTACCCTAGCCATGGCAGACTTTCAAGACATTTCACAAAAATGAGATCTATGCTGTAGACAGCACATACAGAACTACAGATCTCAAGAAAATATGGAAATTGATTTATTGGTAGATTACGATGAATGCAACAGCACAGAGGGCATTAAAAAATTGAAATGAAATCTATAATCCTACATGCACATTTGCATGGCTATACTGTAATAATCATTGCTATTCTCTAGGACACCATTTTCTCCTAGGTTTGTTTTATATACAGTATCTGACACCAAAAGCTTCTTTCCCCCCAAGAATGCTGCTTGTATAAACCTCAGTGGGCAAACTGCCTCCTATGTCAGTGGTACCACACATGCTCAGCTAGTAATGATTTCAATTCTGTATTTCATTCTAAACTATCCTCTTGGCAGAGATCAGCCACTCTGATTGCCTCTCACTAGAGGGCACCAGCTCAAAGCACCAATGGAGCTGAAATAATAACATTCTTTCACATTTCTGCTATTGGAAGATAGTACACAACCTGTACACTCTATGAGTGAGGGATGTTCACAACTGAAAGCTGTGAGCTGATTTTCATATAATTTGTGGAAGCACCTTATTTAGTACTCATGATTAAGAAATGCTGACTGTCAAATATTTTTAAACCATAGCATACTTGCTGGTTTTATTATGGATCTAGAAATATAGCATGCAAATGTTATTTTTAGTTTCCCTCTGCAATGCTGTCATTTGGCAACTGACCTACATAAGCATCATGTGTCTCTTCCAGCTGATTGGTTGACCACACGTGGGTGGGCTGGGTATGGGATGTAAACCAGGACATTTCTTTGTCCAAACTGTAGAAACCAGGGAGGGGGTCCAGCCCTGGGCTTGAGCTTTTAGTCAGGCTTAGAGGAAGGTGTCAAGGGCTCCCAGTCTGAGACTATTTGCTGCATAGCTGCAACCCAAAGAAGTAAGGTTTTGATTCAAGGAGACTCATTTCCCAGCAACCTTCTGAAGTTACAAATTCAGTTACCAGGCTTTGTGTTAGGCTAGGGATTGCCAACCTGTGGTACTCCAGATGTTGCTGAACTACAACTCCCATCAACCCCCGGTACAATTTATTGTGGCTGGGCATGATGGAAATTGTAGTCCAGCAATAATAATTCTTCTTCTTCAGTTTCTCCTCCTCCCTCTCCTCCTCCTCCTCCTCCTTCCAGACCTCAGAGCAATCCACCCTGAACCCATGCTGCATGGAGCAACACTGATCTTGTGGGAGAGTGCATCAAGCTCCCAACAAGCACAGCATAATTGTTGGGGATGGGGGAGGCAAGGTTTTTGAAGCCTTCCACCCACCTGCTCGGCCATAGGAATGGCTGTGTGAATGTCCCATTATGTTTTTGATGAGGATTCATGTATAATTAACCCTGCCCTATCCAGCTGTATTCATTTCTGACATTTCTGGAAGGTTTCCCGCCAGCAGGCAGCAGTGGTTAACACAGCATGTAGAGGGCTGCCCCTCAAAGAGAGATGGACACATGCAGATTAAGTGCCAGCAAAGAGCCCTTCCTTCCTGGCAGCAGAGGTGGGGGAGGTTCCATGCACACACAGCTGTGCATAATTGCTGTTGCGCCACTGCAGCCATTATTCCCATGACAGTAGTGATGCAGCAGTGTTTACGCATGGCTTAGTGCGCATGGAGCCTCCCACACCTTTGTTTCGGAGAAGAGGAGCTCTTGGCTGGCTCCCAAGCTCTGTGCATGTGTCCCTTTGATGGGTGGTGATGGGTGGGCAGTGTGTTAGCTAGCAACTGGAAAACATTTCTCAGCTCACACATTTGCTGCACTAGCTTGGATCCTTTCCTGTTTATTCTTTGGCAGGAGGAGGAGGGGGAAAGATTGTCTTCATCTTAGCAAACAGGCAGACCACTTCCAGTCAAAACCAACTGCTGAAGTTTGTGTGTGAGGGTGGGTGGGTGTGTGCTCACAGAAATGCTTGGGCTCAAACATGGGTATGCATGCTTGGAACCTGGCCATAACAAGCAAACAAATAACCATAACAACAGCATCATTTGTATTGTTTGACATATGTTGCATGATTAATTTCTACAGTTGGTGTAAATATTTTGGGAACATGGCATCATCGCTCATCGTACCTTGAGCTCTTTCCCAGGATGATTTCTTACAGCATATGCTTGAAGTGGGTATGATTTTTCTATACACTCTAGCAACAAAAATCACTATACAACTAACTGCGTATGATTTAGTTGCCATAGTGAGGGTCTCTAGCAGAAAGCACAGTTTACCTGATGACACTTTTGTGACAGGCAGTATTTAGGTGACATAATGCCTCTCTTTTAAAGAAGCATCTTCAGTGCATCAGGCAGATATTCTGGGACAGAAAGGTGACATTTATACTGCCATTCATAGAAATCTGTCGTGGAATTTGGATACAGGATTGAATGACTATCAGTGCTGTCTTGAGATTATATTTGGGCTGCATCACACAAATATGTGTTCATCGCTTGAGGAATGCAATCTCACGTGATAATTTGCATTTGTGAACATGCTCTCAAAGCTATAACACCACAGACAGAGCTACAGACTCTATCAGGAGAGCCATTTCATGGAATCAATCTATACATTCAGTCACCAGTAATTAAATGTAAAGAAACCAAGTAAAGAAATCAAGCAGTATTGCACTGGAAGGGCGAGATATAATTTTGATAAATAAATAAATAACAAATAAGTGCTTAAAATGAATGTATGAGTCAGGCTTTTGTCTTAATCCATTTATGTATTTCTTTTAAAAAATATGGAACCCTCAAGGAAACTTACAGCACTCACAATAACAAAAAAAGGGGGATGATATCTTGACACAGGACAGGAAGCCACAGTCCAGACAGGTGAAACAGACTGGTTCCAGTCTGGCAAGCAAGTAAGGCAAGGCTGTATACTTTCTCCTTATTTATTCAACTTATATGCTGAACATATACTAACAGAAGCTGGATTGGAAGAAGATGAGTGTGGTTTTAAAGTTGGAGGAAGAAACATCAATAACTTGCGCTACGCTGATGACACCACTCATAGCTGAGAATGCAGATGATCTGCAAGCTCTAGTAATGAAAGTCAAGGAGCACACTGAAAAAATGGGACTACGATTAAATGTAAAGAAGACTAAACAAACTAATGCCAATGGGTACAGCAACCAGCCTCAGAACTGATAATGAAGACATTGAAGTGGTAGATAGTTTCTGCCTTTTAGGATCAGCCATCCACAGTAAAGGATCCAGCAGTCAAGAAATAAGCCGCAGACTAGCACTTGGTAGGGTTGCAATAAAGTCCTTGGAAAGGTTATTCAGATGCCATGATGTGTCTATACCTACAAAGATTAGAGTTATTTGGACAATGGTTTTTCCCATGACATTCTATGGATACAAAAGCTGGACTTTGAAGAAGCAAGATAAAAAAAGTATTGCTGCTTTTGAAATTTGGTGCTGGAGAAGACTTTTGAGGACAACATGGACAGCCAGCAAAACAAACAAATGGATCATAGAACAAATCAATCCAGAATTTTCACTCGAGGCACAAATGACCAGGCTCAAACCATCATACTTTGGTCACATTATGCGAAGACCCAGCTCCCTTGAGAAGTCCATAATGCTGGGGAAAGTTGAAGGAAAGAGAAGAAGAGGATGACCAGCAGCAAGGTGGATGGACTCAATTACAGCAGCAATGAATACACCACTGAGAGACCTTCAAGACCAAGTTGAAGACAGATCATCCTGGAAAGTATCTATCTAGGTGTTCGCTAAGAACTGACACCAACTTGACCACACTTAATCAATCAATCAATCAATCAATCAATCGTCCTGACTACTGAGGCAGGAGCTGCATCCTTGCAACAGGAGGCTACAGCATCATCGCAGCCAGAGGCTTCCTCATTTCCGCAATGCACACACATGGGGAAGGAAGCAACTTTTGTGGATCTTCTCTGCCTTCAGAAGGGCTCTCTGCCTCCAAAAATATGTTCCTGAGGATTGAGAAGTGCTGGTGCAGGTCATTAGGACAGCAAAGGCCATCTCAGTCTCACAACTAGGGATGTGCATGGAACCAGCGGAGGGCGGCTCGAGGGTGGGATACCTTTAAGGACAGGGGAGGGTGCTCTTACCCCCTTCCCACCATGTTTTCCCCATCAGTGCTGCAGTTTAAAAGGGTCCGGCAGGGAGGCAGCGTACCCCCCTGCCTCCCCTTTGCCTCCTCAGTGACCGGAAGTACCTGGCGCACATACCTGGGTACGTCTGGTCACTTCCAGTCTGAGGATGCAATGAGGTGGCAGGAAGGTATGCTGCCGCCCCGCCAGACCCTTTTAAACTTAAGCGCTGGCAGGGAAAATGCAATTCGGGGGGGGGGGTAAGAGTACCCTTCCCAGTCCTTAAGCCCCCCCCCACCTTTGAACCGGTCAAACTGCCAGTCTTTCAAACCTGTTCAGAGGCCCATAAAAGGGCCCCTGAACAGGTTCATGAACATCCCTACTCACAACTGCATCAGACACCAGATTGAACCAGTTAATAATCAGTATCATTCAGGAATCTTTGGACCAGAAAGAGCATCATATACTTCGAGAACTTTCCCAGAATATTTTCCTGGTATTTTAGAAATCAACTGGTAGGTATCTAAATCAATGGAGTTTCCCCTTCCTACTGGAATTTTCTTTGGGAAAGGGCTTATCATAGCTCCCTTCAAGACTGCTAGAATTATACCTTCTCACCATGAAGCAGTAAGAGCCTTTCTGAACTCTACACAGTCTTGTTCAATGGAGCAGTCTGAATTATGAGGAGTCTTTTACATTCAACCCCTCTGGGAGTAGTGGAGGATCCTTATGTCACCTGGTGTGACCAGTTTGGAAGACACTTTGCAGAGAGAATTGTTCACATCCATCCTAATTTGGATTCCACATTAATTAGTCTCCAGATATTCCCTTGTTTCCTAGTCATCAAGTTAGTATGGATACTTTTGAGCTTGTTCAGTCTGAGGACATGATCCTTAGAGAGGTGACATATAAACTTTGCCCTGCTAACTGGACAAAGAGGCATCTTTTAAACATTGTGATTCTCTTTATTTAGTAGGGGGAGAGTAACTGACCCTATCCACCCCCAGCACAGTACCTCCAGTGTCTGTTGCTGTTATCTATCTAATGTGTTTTTTTAGCTTGTGAGCCCTTTGGGGACAGCGAGAAAGCCATCTTATTTATTATTTATCTATGTAAACCGCTTTGGAAACTTTTGTTGAAAAGCGGTATATATGTATTTGTTGTTATATAATTATTTGTTGTTATAAAGAGGCTGTTCACACAAGTAGCTTGGGAAGCCCTACCTGGGTAAGGTTGCTCGTGTGAAGTTCCATGATCATGGTCGATCCCAGCGTTGTCTCTCTGGGTAGCCCTGGGATTTCCCCCAGGCTTTTACCTGGATACAAGGGTGCACCCAGGTCATAAGAACAGCCCTGCTGGATCAGGCCCAGGGCCCATCTAGTCCAGCATCCTGTTTCACACAGTGGATCACCAAATGCCGCTGGAAGCCTACAGGCAGGAGTTGAGGGCATGCCTTCTCTCCTGCTGTTACTCCCCTGCAACTGGTACTAGGAGGCATCCTGCCTTTGAGGTTGGAGGTGGCCTCTAGGTCCTCAGTTGTGTGTCTGCTCGGGCTGCAGTCAGCCTAAGCAGTCACAGAGGCAGGTGCCTAGAGTGTCCAGCTTTAGGGAAATCTCTCAATGCACCGTGGTCCTCACACAGTGCATTTAGGGATATCTGGAGGCTAGGCTGCATTTTCTTGGCCTGCAGATGGCTATGCAGGAGGGCAAACAAGCCTCACAGACAGAAAACCAGGACAGATAATCTGGGGTATGATTCTGTTGTATGAATAACCTTACAGACTTGGTCCCTGCCCCTTCTGACAGATTAAAGCAGCCAGCGGGAGTGGGTGGGTAGGTGGGTTGCTTTGCTGAAAAATACGATTTCTTCACCTCCATTGCTGACATAGAAAAGGCTGGAACAAAGTTCAGTCATTTTTGTCACAGCATCATCTCTGCCATTTTTTAAATCCCCAGTTCCCCAGAAAACGAGGAGATCAGGTCACCCATCCAGGCCACATCCATTCCAGAGACCAGTCAGCATTTCAACGGCAGCACTAATCAAAGATATGAGAAGCTTCTCGAGAGCTGTCAATCTGTTTGGATTTCTAGGGGGCAGACCATTTTTATAGGTCTGGCACCTTGCAGAAGTAGGGGTTACAGAAAGGCAGGCAGTAAACTTCCATGACAAGTGCAACACTACAGATCCAAGTTATTATAAACAACTTTCTTCACAATTATACCTTTTCTTCGTATAAGCCTGACTTTCTCCACAGCAATATCTCAAGACTGGATCATAAGGAGTGTGTGAAAATGATTCCAACTTTCTAAAAGCTTCTAAGAACAGAGGGATTCTAAATTGTGTTACAAATTGCCTCATTCTTGTAGTACAGGGTTGTTGAAAGCTTCAGTGTTGATAGTGTTCAAACTCAAAAAACATTGGCATGATGCCGAAGGTTCTCTAAGGGTTGACTTACGGAGAGGGGAGAGTCAATAAAAATGAATGATTTGAGAAGGAAAGATCTTGTTCTATATACAACATGTATCATGCAGGTTTTAAATGCTCTCTTCCCTAACTCTCTTTCCCAGTGTGAAAACAAAACAAAAATCCATTACAAAGTACAGACTTTTCTGTGTTCTTGACTTGATTAGGATTGCAGCCAATGCTATCCCATCCCTCTCCTCTGGGGATGAATCAGTACATCAAGAATTCTAACTTGGAAAGCATGGCTGTTGTGAGCAATCTAGTCTTCAAAAGCCAGCCCCCAGCCAACTTTGAAGCAGATTTGGCAAAGAAGTGGAGAAAAGGGGGAAGACAGAGAGAGAGAGACCGGGTGGGGGGGGGGGGGGAGAGGAGGCAGTGATGGAAAACTGAAACTGCTTGGTAGGAACCAAGCAAAAAAATATACTAAGGTCTCAACCCACAAAATGCAAAATAGCACTGTGCATAAACTAGTCAGGTACCTGAACAACATGTGAATATATGTTACATGAAGAGAAGGATAGGAACCCACATGAAGAGAAGGACAGGAATGTGCATTTTTATCCATAGTGAGAAGGAGGAATTTGATGCAGATCATCATCTACTACAACTACTACTGCTACTACTATTACTACTATGATGAAAATTTATATACTGCTTTGTAACAGAAGTTCTCAAAGCTGTTTACATAGAAAAAGATTAACGAAAGAAGGTTCCCTGTTGCAAAAAGATTCTCAGTTGAGAAATAAACATACGGTAGACACCAGCAACAACCACGGGAAGGATGCTGTGCTGAGGTTGGATAAGGACAGTTGCCTTCCTCCTACTAAATATAAGAGTCACCACTTTAAAAGGAGCCTCTTTGTTCAAGTAGGGGATAGTTAGTAGGATCTCCTCCCCCATAGACTTGCATCCACATCCATGCATGTACTGCATATTGGCTTAAGGATGCTTACTGGTGTGAAACAGAAACCAATGCTGACCTACTGTGTTCTGTTATAAGTAAGAGATATATCTCTAGATCCACATTTTCCCCACATGCAGCAGGATCCTTTACAGTGTGGCCAAATTCTTCACCCTAGGAAGTGGTGGATTCTCCCTTGCCAAGCCCTTCCGGGATCATATCCCCTAGCAATTATATTATTTCATTTCCCCAACAGTTTAGGCAGGGGAAGTCTACTGCCCACCACCAGCTCACTAGCTTGCCAGGGAAAGAGGAAAGATTTAAAAAACAGGACTAGCAGAGTCACACATCCTTACTTATCTTGTAGGTGCCGATGCCACTGAGGAATGAGAAGTTGCCCCACAGGCCCTGTGAAGTTGCAGAGATAGCTTGGGTGACCTGGATGGACATTTGCTGGATTGAAAGAAGAGTTACAAGTATATTGCGTGTTCAAGTTTGTCCTTGAATATCTGGAGGCATATGGTCATTTGGAGCTTAATATTTCTAGTCCTAGCCTCCAGAAATCTATATATCTATTTTTGAAGTGAAAGCCAGCTTTGTATAATTGGGTAGGGCAAGGCTCTGGTTGTACAGAGACAAATGAGGTATCAAATTAAAGTACAGAACATGTCAAATGTGCCAGAAAATAATAGTTTGCCAATTTTCCTTCCAAAAATTGCATAAATTCCATAAAAGAAGAAAATGGGATGAATTCAGGTTGCATTGTTTGAAACCTGCATACATTTTGTCTGTGAGACTTCCAGCTTCAGATGATTGAAATGAGTCCTCCCAAGCCATTGGCTCTGCTGCTTGGGAACTTTTTAGAATCATTCCAAAACTCTCAGCACTCAAAGATTAAGGACAGTCTGTAGGAAGAGAGCCAGAGGGTGAAGGAGGCAGCATAATCAGCTATCAGCCATAAGACTGAGCAGTGGGAAGGGATGTCTGCATGTGAGAGAGTGCTCTATCAGTGGGGTGTGTAAGTAGTGTGAACAGCTAGATGTGCTTGAAATAGAGTGGTACATGAATGAATCTATTGTGAGACTCAAAGTGTCAGAATAATATAAATGGGTGACCATGAGAAAGGAGTGGGGTGTAAATGGAACAAGGTGAACTAGGCTAGCCATGTGACAGTGAATGAGGAAATAGACAGAGAACTGCAGACCAAAAACACATCTGCACATTTCTCTAGGCTTCCACCTGTATCATATTCAAAGTTATATGCAAAAAACCTGTTTCTGTTTTCATTCATTGTAGTTACGAAATGCCTAGCTTGTGTTGTGTTGAATTATCACAGAATTTACCCCTTTTTGTTTGCTCATTTGTTCATTTGTTCTTTATTAGCTCCAAAGGGGGAACCAGCTCCACTTCTCCTTTTAAACACAATCTCCCAGGGTGGAATAATCTATCAGTTTAAGAATAATGGGGTGGGTTTTAAAATTAAATACTCTGGATATAGGTAAAGCAGACTCCGAACAATTCAGAGAAAAACAATATTAGAAATTCCAACTGCAAAGATATATATTTTACAGGACCTCCCCGCCCCCCCCCCCCACAAAACACACATTTGTAAACTATCACTCTCCTCCCTCGCCACAAAGTAACAAATGGCAGAACTAAGAAACCACATGTGGTTGTCATATTCCCACACATCCCTTCTCTTGCCACTTTGGAGTGGTGGTTTCTGTGTGTAAATAAGCTCTGCTGTATAGCATTCTTGGGCACTTGAGAATGGGTTCAAGACTGCAGAGTTCCATTTCCCCATATTCTGTCCCCCGCTCCAATCTGCCCTAGTCATGAGTGGCTGTGGGAACTGAAACCAAAAAGAATAAATGAGACCTGAACTCCGAAAGGATTGCTACTATTCAGCCCATTACTGTTATGCCCATTACTCTCAGCTCAGAGTGAATAGATTGGGACTTCTGTTGGTGTACCAATCACCCTACAGCTCAACAGAGTCCCTAACTGAGCTGACTCTCGGGCTTGGTGTTGGAGTCCCACAGGCTTGTGGTGGAGGGAGGAGACTTCAATGTTCATTTCAGGACCAATCTGTCTGGAGTGGATCAGGAATTCATAATGGCCATGACAACTATGGGCCTATCCCAAGTGGTCTCAGGACTGATGCACATTACTGGTCACATACTTGACTTGGTCTTTCACTCTGATCAGGGTGGTGTTCTGTGGGTGGGGACTCCTGTGATTTTTCCATTGTCATGGATGGACTACCATCTGGATAAGGTTGGACTCACAATTACTTCCCACCTTCGCAGGGGTGAGGGGCCTATTAGGATGGTCCACCCGAGAAAGTTATTGGATCCAACTGGATTCCAAGAAGCCTTGGAGGGATTTAGTGTTGGCTCTGCCAGCAATCCTGTTGATGCCCTGGTGGTGAACTGGAACAGCAAACTCACCAGGGCAGTAGACATGATCACTCCTAAGCATCCTCTCCAACCCACTTCAAAACAGGCCCCTGGTATACAGAAGGGCTGAAGTAGCAAGGTAGACTGGAGCACAAGTGGAGAAAGGCTCAACTCAAATCCGACAGATTGCAACATGGAGCACATTTGAAGATCTATGCTGGGGTAAAGAAACTATTCTTTTCTGCCCGTATTGCATCCACAAGTTCAAGTCTGGGGGATTTGTGAGAGGGCTAGGATGTGTCCCTCCTCCCTTGAATCAGAATCTGGAACTATCTATTACCCACTGTGACTCGTTTAATGAATTCTTTGTAGAAATGATCTCTAGTTTTCAGGCTGACTTAGACTCAGTCTCCACAATTACTTCAGTGTCTGATGAGGAGGTGTGCAACAAGTCCCCATTTGTGGTTAGATTGGATCAGTTCTAGTTTCTGACTCCTGGGGATGTGGAGAAGCTGACTGGAATGGTGCAGCTTACCACCTGTTCTCTTGACCCTTGCCTGAAATGGCTTATACTATCTGGCATGGGAGTTATTGTAGAAGGCCTGGTAGAGTTTATAAATGCCTCTCTGAGGGAGGACAGGCTGCCTCCTTGTCTTAAGTAGGCAATTATTAGACCTCTTTCAAAGAAGATTGCCTTGGATCCCTCAGAGCTGAGCAAATACAGGCCTGCCTCCAAACTTTGTGGCTGGGCAACAGATAATTGAGAGCGAGCTGTCCTCCCAGCTTGGAGGAAACTGATTATCTAGATGCATTTCAGACTGGCTTTCAGGAGGGCTATGGGGTGGAGACTGCCTTGGTCGGCCTGATGGATTATCTCCAATTGAGAATTGACAGAGGAAGTGTGACTCAGTTGGTCCCTTTGGACCGCTCGGCAGCTTTCAATACTATTGAGCATAGTATCCTTCTGGAGTGTCTGAGGGGGTTGGGAGTAGGGATGTGCACAGAACCGGTGAATGCCAGTTTGAACGGGGCGGGGGTAAATTTAAGGACTGGGGAGGGTGCTGTTACACACACACACACCACTGCATTTTCCCCACTGGCTCTGTTCTCAAAAATGGTCCTGCCAGGGCGGCAGCATACTTCCTTGCCGCCCCAGTATATTATGGACAAGAAGTGGCCGCTGTGTGTGTGTACATTGCAACGTGCTCCCATGAAAGAGCTACACTGACTGCCAATAAGTTTCCAAGCAAAATACAAGGTGCTGGTTCTAACCTATAAAGCCAAGAGAACGCCTTCTTTGTCATGAACCCCATCACTCATTGAGATCATCAGGAGAGGTCCGTCTGCAGTTGCCACCAGCTCATCTACTTGCTGCCACCCGGAAGCTTTGGAATGCACTCCCTGTTGAAATAAGAGACTCCCCATCTCTGACAACTTTTACAAAGTCTTTAATGGACTCCCTATGAGGGAGGGCAGGATGCCTCCTTGTCTTAAGGAAGCTGTTATCAGACCACTTTTGAAGAAATCTGCATTGGATCCCTCAGAGTTAGCTAATTACAGACCTGTTTCTAATCTTCCATGGTTGCACAAGGTGATTGAGCAGATGGTGGCCTCTCTGCTCCGGGCAGTTTTGGATGATGCCGGTTATCTAGACTCATTTCAAACTGGCTTTCATGTGGGTTATGGGGTTGAGACTGCCTTGGCAGGCCTGATGGATGATTTCCAACTGGCTATCAACAGAGGGAGTGTGACTCTGCTGAATCTTTTGGATCTCCCTGCAGCATTCGATACCATCAACCATGGTATCCTTCTGGACCACCTGAGAGAGGTGGGATTGGGTGTTTTACAGTGGCTCTGCTCCTGCCTCTATGGTAGATTACAGATGGTGTCGATTGGAAACTGTTGCTCTGCTAAGCTAGAACTGAAGTATGGAGTTCCACAAGGCTCCATACTTTCTCTGATGCTCTTTTAACATCTACACTAAACCGCTGGGAGAGATCATCAGGAGGTTTGGTGCTGGGTGTTATCAATATGCTGATGACACCCAGATTTACTTCTTCATGTCAACTGCATCAGGAAATGGAATAGCTTCCTTAAATGCCTGCTTGGAGGTGGTAATGGGCTGGATGAGGAATAACAATCTGAGGTTGGATCGAAATAAGATGGAAGTACTGACTGTGGAGGGTTGGGATCTGAGAGATGGTTTAGATCTGCCTGTTCTGGATGAGGTTACACTCCCCCTGAAACATGAAGTGCGTTGCTTGGGCGTGTTCCTGGACCCAAAGGTCTCCCTGGTTTCTCAGGCTGAGGCAGTAGCCAGGAGCATTTTTTATCAGCTTCAGCTGCTTTAAATTTTTATTGATTTTAACAATATCTTGAAAATCTCATTACATCAAACATTAAACAAAAATTGACTTCCAGCTCACCAATCAGTGCGAATCACTAACTATACAATTAACCCTTGCTATAATAATTCAAAACATATATCCTATACCTTACCAAACTCAATTTTAGTCTACTCAACCTGCTAATATTACAAAATTTCAAACCCTGTTGAAAAAATCAATATTAGGAAAATAGTTCTTTAGGTACAGTAAGAATGGTTTCCAATCGTCTTTAAAACCTTCCAGATTTTGATCTCTTATCAGTACTGTAAGTTTTGCCATCTCCTCATATTCAAAAATTTTTATCAGCCAATCTTCTTTTGAGGGCAGTTCATTGTCCTTCCATTTCTGTGCATATACTATTCTGGCCGCCGTGGTTGCATACATGAAGAATGTTAAATTTCTTGTGGAAAACTCTCCTTGCATTATTCCCAGCAGGAAGGATTCTGGGCTCTTAGGAAATGTAATTTAAAAAAAAATTAACTCATTATATATCATGTCCCAAAAGGCCTTTGCCTTCCTACAAGACCACCACATATGAAAAAAAGTTCCTTCACAATGTCCACATTTCCAACATTTGTTTGAAACATTTTTATACATTATCGCCAGTTTTTTAGGTGTCAAATACCACCTGTACATCATCTTATAATAATTTTATAATTAAAGTGTAACATGCAGTGAACTTTAAATCAGTTTTCCATAATTTTTCCCAAGCTACCATATCTATATTATGACCCACTTCCTGAGCTCATTTTATCGTAGTCGTTTTAACCACTTCATCTCTTGTATCCTCCAAAAGCAACAGCCTATACATCTTGGACACTAATTTTTCATCATTTTCACATAGCTCCTTCTCAAATCTCGACATTTGATCCTCAAATCCAAGTTTGAAATCCTTCTTAAAAACTTCATTTAACTGATGGCACTGAAACCAATTACTGACCAAATTTTTTACTTCAATTAAATTTTTTAACTTACAGCCCTTTTCATGAAAACACAACAGATCCCTATAGGTACCCCATTGTGGTTGCATATTTATCTCTTTACATACTAAAGCTTCAATCGGGGATAACCATAACAGAGTTTTGGGTTCCAGCCATTTTTTATATTTTACCCACACTCTCATTAGACTCCGTCTTACATAGTGATTCAGACAATCTTTATGTGTTTTACTTTTGTCATACCACAAATATGAATGCCATCCGAACCTTCTATCAAATCCTTCCAAATCAAGTATTCTAGGATTTCTTAATGTTATCCATTCTTTTAACCTTCAGCTGATTTGTCAGCTATGTCCATTTCTAGAGGTAAAGGACCTTAAAACAGTGGTACATATGCTGTTTTCAGGCTTGACTACCTCCAGGCTTGACTACTGTAAGGCTTTCTACATGGGGCTGCCTTTATACGTAGTCCGGAAACTACAGTTGGTACATAATGGGGCAGCCCAGGGCTTTGGAATATGCTCCCTGCTGAAATAAGAGTATCTCCTTCTCTGTTTGTTTTGAGGAAACCCGCAAGACTCTCCTGTTCTTGAAAGCTATTAATTAGAATTTTAATGATTTTAATAATTTGTTTTATACTGTTTTACTCTGTTTTATCTATTTTAAACTGTGATCTTTAATATTAAACTTTGTACACCACTTATATATATCAGGCAGTACAAAAATATGATAGATAGATAGATAGATAGATAGATAGATAGATAGATAGATATCTGTGCATCCAAGCTTTTAATTAAATACTGTTTTAATAGTTTTAACATGGTTTTAAAATATTGTTTTAAATTTTTAAATAATTATAATATTTTAACTTTTTCTGTTGTCATTTAATTTGTTTTAACTAATATTTTAAACTGTTCTATTGTCATTTATTTTGTTTTAACTAATGATTTAACCTTTTTTGTTGTCATTTGTTCTGTTTTGTTGTAAACCACTCAGAGATGTAAGTTTTGGGGTAGCATAACAATATGTTAAATCATGATGATGATGATGATGATCATCATCATCATGCAGACTGATTATAAGAAAAGACACAACAAAGTTGCTTCAATTATCCACTGGAACCTTTGCAAGAATTACCATTTGCCAGCAAGCAAGAATTGGTGGAATCATCCGATTTTATTTATTTATTTATTTATTTGATTTCTATACCGCCCTTCCAAAAATGGCTCAGGGTGGTTGAGAAAAATGGCTCAGGGTGATTGAGAAGGTCACAAAAAATGAAGAGGCAAAAATCCTTTGGGAATAAAAACTGATAGGCATTTAGCTCACAATACGCCAGATCTGACAGGTCATCAAGAAGAATTGGGTTCTGATAACTGATATTGCAATTCCAGGGAATAGAGGAGTTGACAAAAAACAATTGGAGAAAATAACTAAATACAAGGACCTTCAGATTGAAATTGAGTGGCTCTGGAAAAAGAAAACAATAGTGGTGCCAATAGTTGTTGGTGCCCTTGGTACAGTACCAAAAGAACTTGAACACCATCTTGACACCTTGGGCATCAATAACATTACAATGCTTCAACTACAGAAGGCCACACTACTAGAGACAGCATGAATAGTACAACAATCTCTTTAATTTTTCTTTAGTTATCCTAGACCCTTGGAAAGGGCCCAATAATTAAAGTAACAAATCCTGTCAATAACACCTGGTAGACTGTATATAATAATAATAATAATAATAATGCCCAATAACGCCTTGGAGAATGCCCAAACATTAAAAATACATGGCCATTATCCAGGCTGATAACATTGCACACACTGAAGTTAAAAGAAAAATTGGAAGTGAATACATCAGGAGAGTTAGAAAAATCCTAAAGCCCAAACTCAATGGCAGAAACACCATACAAGCCATAAACACCTGGACTATAGCTATTATCAGATACGATCCAGGAATAATAGACTGGACCCAGGCAGAGCTAGAGATGCTAGATCGTAAGACCAGGAAAATAATGGCCATCAACCATGCTCTGCAGCCCCATAGTGATGTAGATAGGCTATAACTCCCTCACAGCTCAGGTGGAAGAGGAATGCTGCAAGTCCATCAAACAGTAGAGGAGGAGAAAAGAGGACTTGAAGAATATATAAAGGACAGTGAAGAAGATGCACTTAAAATGGTCAAGAACGAGAAACTATTCAACACCAATGAAACAAAGCAGGCCTACAAGAAAGAACAAGTCAAGAACCGAGCAGAAAAATGGAGAAATAAGCCCCTGCATGGTCAATATTTGCACAATATAAGTGGAAAATCAGACATCACCAAGACCTGGCAATGGCTTAAGAATGGCAACTTGAAGAAAGAAACAGAGGGTTTAATATTGGCTGCACAAGAACAGGCACTAAGAACAAATGCAATAAGAGCAAAAGTCGAAAAATCCACCACAAACAGCAAGTGCCGCCTTTGTAAAGAAGGAGATGAAACAGTGGACCACCTAATCAGCTGATGTAAAAAGATCACACAGACTGACTACAAACAAAGGCATGACAAGGTAGCAGGGATGATACACTGGAACATCTGCAAAAAATACAAGCTACCTGTAGTCAAAAATTGATGGGACCATAAAATTGAAAAAATTGTAGAAAATGAAGATGCAAAAATATTACGGGACTTCCAACTACAAACAGACAAACATCTGCCACACAATACACCAGATAACACTTTAGTTGAGAAGAAGGAAAAAGAAGTTAAAATAATCGACATAGCAATACCAGGGGATACCAGAAGAGAAGAAAATGAAATTTTAAAAATCACAAAATACAACGATCTACAAATTGAAATTGAAAGGCTGTGGCAGAAGAAGACCAAAATAATCCCAGTGGTAATTGGCGCCCTGGGTGCAGTTCCAAAAGACCTTGAAGAGCACCTCAACACCATAGGGGCCACAGAAATCACCATCAGCCAATTACAAAAAGCAGCTTTACAGCCTATATTTTGCGACAATATCTATTATAATAACAGCAACAACATTGATAATAAAATTCAGCCATCCCAGGTCCTTGGGAAGGACTCAATGTCTGGATAAAACAAACCAGTCAATAACACCTATCTGACTGTGTAAACAATAATAATAATATCATCAACTTGTTCATTCCATTTTGCCATTCATCCCCAAACCAATACTCAAACCAGATTATATATTCTGCACAGATTTAAATGGTAGCACATGGACCACTTTGGGATCTTCTAGATAAAAGGAAGATGTAAGTTACTCATGTGATACCAAAGTGCCACCGAAGAATCTGTATAAAGGAACCAAGGCAAAATGATGACACCAAGATGCTATAGGCATTCCTACCAGGGGGATGGCCAAGATTTGGGCCACCACATTTCAAAATGCATTATATTTCTTTAATCTTGCTTCTCATACAATCATGCCTCTCTATCATGCATTTACTTCACATTCCTGACCCTTCTCTTGCTTCTGAAATCAAATCTCTCTGGTTCATTCTCTTGTTATTCTATCTATAATTTGTATTATAGCTGCACAACTAATGGCCTAATCTTTCTGTGAATATGTATTTTAGTTGATCATCCTGTGTTAATAACATTGCCAAATGTTTTATTTCCAATTAGTTAATCTCCTGCAGATACATGTAATCCGCATACTGCATTATGTCAGAAAAGAATGAAGCTGAATTTTAAAATTTAATTTAAAATATCTCTAAACCTGTTCTACATATTAATGTGTAATTTGGCATGGTCCTTGTCAAATAAGGGTTTAACATTAAAGAAAAAAGCAAACTGATTATTACTGAATTAAAACCTTCAGCCTGCAACTTTTTACACAGCTCTATCCTGTGAGGTTCATGCGCTCTGCCACTAATCCAAGCAAAATGCTAGGAACATGTTTCAGTATTAGAATATGTCCTCTGGCTGCCTGCATATTATGAAGAGGCACCAACAGTATCCTCAAAAGGGTGCTACAGCCAGCTTTCTGATGTCCAGCTGAAACATACACGTGTACACCTAAAACTTTTAGACTGCAATCCATTGCCGTTTACGAAGGAATACTCCCCAGTGAACACAGCAGATCTTACTTGCAAATAAAAATACAACATAACATGACACATTTTTATATATTGCTTTTCAACAAAAGTTTCCTAAAGGGGTTTACATAGAAAATAAAGTAAAAAAATAAAATGGTTAAAATGGCTCCCTGTCCCCAAAGGGCTCACAGTCTAAAAAAGAAACATACGATAGACACCAGCAACAGCCACTGGAGGGATGCTGTGCTGGGGATGGATAGGGCCAGTTGCTCTCCTGCTCAGTAAAAAGAATCACTACTTTTAAAAGGTGTTTTTTTAAAAAAAAAAAATCAGTTAGCAGGGAACTTCTCCCCTCACAACCAAACTGGTTCGGCTGCAGGCACCAGAGCCGGTTTGGCACTTTGTCTTGACCCAGCTTCACAAATGGCCAGGGAGCATGCATGGCAGCCTCCAAAATGGCCACTGCCACTGGGAAAATAGGCTGAAATGGCCAGTGGGGGAGAGGGAGACTAAGGAGACCCCCCTGCGACTGTGCCAATGCCCCCCAAGACTGCCGGACCCGTGGCGCCATGGCAGTGAGTTTGAATTTTTTTAATTAAAAAAGGTTTAGAACCCCCGAACCAGCCCCAAGCCAGCCGGGGGTGGGGGTTAAGCTTGAGGTTGAGCCAAAATGGGCCTGGTCTGGCTCAAGGGCAAACCTTGGAGCTAGACCAGTTCGATGGCGAATTGGCTCAACCTCAAGCTGGTTCACACGTCCCTAGAACTGAGCCCATACTTACAATATATTGAGCATGGGTTCTCAACCTTGGATCCCCAGATGTTGTTGGACTTCAACTCCCATAATCCCCACCCAAAGGCCATTGGGGCTGGGGATTATGGGAATTGAAGTCCAGTAACATCTGGGGACCCAAGTTGAGAATCCCTGATATTGGGTATGGGTAAGCAAAGACAGCCGCACTCAGCAAACTTTTTCTAATAGCTCTATTTTTTATTTAAGGCCAATGACATCCAACCCAGCTACAGGACAGAAACTGCCTTGGTTGTCCTGGTTACCTATGCCTGGAGAGAGACAGGGAATGTGACTCTGTTGATTCTCCTAGACCTCTCAGTGGCTTTGGATACCATCAATCATAGTATACTTCTGTGTTGTCTCTCTGGACTGGGGCTTGGAGGGCACTGTTTTACAGTGGCTCCAATCCTACCTTAAGGGCCATACCCAGAAAGTAGAGGTGGGGGGATGCCTGCTTTATCCCTTTGGCGTATGTGGTGCCTCTGGGTTCCACTCTATCCTCCATGCTGCTTGACTTATACATGAAACAGCTGCAAGGCATAATCCACCGGTGTGGGCTGCTGTGTCACAGGGATGTGCATGACCCATGGTTCAACCCTTGGTTTGAGCACAATTTGGTAGAGGGACCCGGAAGCTTTAAGAAAGAGGAGAACAGGTCCTTACCTGCTCTCCACCACCCCACACAACTTCCTGCTGGGGCGCGACACCTCCCAATAATCCTCATGTGGCGCCAGCATGCACATGGCATCTTCGCATATGTGAGCACCATTTGCATGGTCAGCAACACTATGTTGACAACACAAATTACACACATGTATGCGCAGGTGCCATGTGTGTGCTGATGCCACACAGGGATTATTGGGAGGTGTGCTTCCCCAGTGGGAAGCTGTATGGGGTGGTGGAGAGCAGGTCCAGAGGAGAGCAGGTAAGGACCTGCTCTCTTCTTTATTAAAGCTCCTGGGTCCCTCTCCCAAACTGTGCTCGAACTGTGGGTCAAACCATGGTTCATGCACATTCCTACTGTGTCACTGTCCTGCTAATAGTGTGAACCAGCACAAGGTGTAGAGTTGGTAGCACAAGGTAAAACAGAATAGGACATCGCATATCAGATCTATTTTATCATGCTATTTTTGTTTATATGCTTCTTTTATTACTATTTATTCCTTTTATTGTTCTATTGTGTTTCATTGTAAGCCATCCTGAGGAGCAGTGGGAAAGAATAGAATTTTTAAAATAATAATAATAATAATAATAATTATTATTATTATTATTAATAAATATTATAATTAATAAATTATAAAATAATCTGGACCCAGGCAGAGCTAGAGATTCTAGATCGTAAGACCAGGAAAATAATGACCATCAGTCATGCTCTGCACCCCCGCAGTGATGTAGGTAGGCTATACCTCCCTCACAGCTCAGGTGGAAGAGGAATGCTGCAAGTCCATCAAACAGTAGAGGAGGAGAAAAGAGGACTTGAAGAATATATAAAGGACAGTGAAAAAGATGTACTTAAAATGGTCAATAACGAGAAACTATTCAACACCAATGAAACAAAGCAGGCCTACAAGAAAGAACAAGTCAAAAACCGAGAAGAAAAATAAGCCACTGCATGATCAATATTTGCACAATATAAGTGGAAAATCAGACATCACCAAGACCTGGCAATGGCTTAAGAATGGCAACTTGAAGAAAGAAACAGAGGGTTTACAGAAAGGGTTTACCTCTGTTATTCTGTTTACAGAGAAACAGAGGCTG
Source organism: Hemicordylus capensis (assembly GCF_027244095.1). Lineage (NCBI taxonomy): Eukaryota > Metazoa > Chordata > Lepidosauria > Squamata > Cordylidae > Hemicordylus > Hemicordylus capensis. The sequence goes on from NC_069657.1 coordinate 61,110,511, forward strand.
CACAAAAACAGGCACTAAGAACAAATGCAATAAGAGGAAAAGTTGAAAAATCAACAACAAATAGAAAGTGCTGCCTTTGTAAAGAAGCAGATGAAACAGTGGACCACCTAATCAGCTGTTGTAAAAAAATCACATAGACTGACGACAAACAAAGGCATGACAAGGTAGCAGGGATGATACACTGGAACATCTGCAAAAAATACAAGCTACCTGTAGCCAAAGATTGGTAGGACCATAAAATTGAAAAAAATGTAGAAAATGAAGATGCAAAAATATTATGGGACTTTCGACTATAAACAGAAAAACATCTGCCACACAATACACCAGATATAACTGTAGTCGAGAAAAAAGAAAAACAAGTGAAAATAATCGACATAGCAATACCAGGGTATAGCAGAATAGAAGAAAAAGAAATAGAAAAAAATCACAGAATACAAAGATCTACAAACTGAAATTGAAAGGCTTTGGCAGAAAAAGACCAAAATAATCCCAGTGGTAATTGGCACCATAGGTGCAATTCCAAAAGACCTTGAAGAGCACCTCAACACCATAGGGGCCACAGAAATCACCACCAGCCAATTACAAAAAGCCACTTTACTGGGAACAGCCTATATTCTGCAACAATATCTATAACAGCAACAACATTGATAATAAAATTCAGCCATCCCAGGTCCTTGGGAAAGGACTCGATGTCTGGATAAAACAAACCAGTCAATAACACCTGTCTGACTGTGTAAACAAGAAATAATAATATTATTATATCCCAGTAGTAATTGGCGCCCTAGGTGCAATTCCAAAGCACCTTGAAGAGCACCTCAACACCATAGGGGCCACAGAAATTACCATCAGCCAATTAAAAAAACTTTACTGGGAACAGCCTATATTCTGCAATGATAAATATAATAATAACAGCAACAATACTGATAATAAAATTCAGAAATCCCAGGTCCTTGGGAAGGACTCGATATCTGGATAAAACAAACCAGTCAATAATTCCTGTCTGACTGTGTAAACAACATTATTATTATTTCTTGTTTACACAGTCAGACAGGTGTTATTGACTGGTTTGTTTTATCCAGACATCGAGTCCTTCCCAAGGACCTGGGATGCCAGAATTTTATTGTCAATACTGTTGGTTATTATAGATATCGTCGCAAAATATAGGCTGTTCCCAGTAAAGCTGCTTTTTTGTAATTGGCTGATGGTGATTTCTGTGGCCCCTATGGTGTTGAGGTGCTCTTCAAGGTCTTTTGGGACTGCACCCAGGGCGCCAATTACCACTGGGATTATTTTGGTCTTCTTCTGCCACAGCCTTTCAATTTAAATTTGTAGATCTTTGTATTTGGTGATTTTTTCTATTTATTTTTCTTCTATTCTGCTATCCCCTGGTATTGCAGTGTCGATTATTTTGACTTGTTTTTCTTTCTTCTCCACTACAGTTATATCTGGTGTGTTGTGTGGCAGATGTTCGTCTGTTTGTAGTCGGAAGTCCCATAATATTTTTACATCTTCATTTTCTACAACTTTTTCAATTTTATGGTCCCACCAATTCTTGGCTACAGGTAGCTTGTATTTTTTGCAGATGTTCCAGTGTATCATCCCTGCTACCTTGTCATGCCTTTGTTTGTAGTCAGTCTATGCGATCTTCTTACAACAGCTGATCAGGTGGTCCACTGTTTCATCTGCTTCTTTAAAAAGGCGGCACTTGCTGTTTGTGGTGGATTTTTCGACTTTTGCTCTTATTGCATTTGTTCTTAGTGCCTGTTCTTGTGCAGCCAGTATTAAACCTTCTGTTTCTTTCTTCAAGTTGCCATTCTTAAGCCATTGCCAGGTCTTGGTGATGTCTGATTTTCCACTTATATTGTGCAAATATTGACCATGCAGTGGCTTGTTTTTCCATTTTTCTGCTCGGTTCTTGACTTGTTCTTTCTTGTAGGCCTGCTTTGTTTCATTGGTGTTGAATAGTTTCACATTATTGACCATTATAAGTGCATCTTCTTCACTGTCCTTGATATATTCTTCAAGGCCTCTTTTCTCCTCCTCTGCTGTTTGATGGACTTGCAGCATTCCTCTTCCACCTAAGCTGCGAGAGAGGTATAGCCTATCTACATCACTGCGGGGGTGCAGAGCATGATTGATGGTCATGATTTTCCTGGTCTTATGATCTAGTGTCTCTAGCTCTGCCTGGGTCCAGTCTATTATTCCTGCAGTGTCTCTGATAACAGGTATAGCCCAGGTGTTTATGGCGTGTATGGTGTTCCCGCCATTGAGTTTGGACTTCAGGATTTTTCTAACTCTCCTGATGTATTCACTTCCAATTTTTCTTTTAACTTCAGTGTGTGCGATGTTATCAGCCTGGAGAATGCCCAAGTATTTGTAAGGTTCTTTCTCTTCCAGGTTCTTGATCTTGCTTCCATTGGGCAGTTCTATTCCTTCTGTTTTCGTTATTTTCCCTCTGTTCATTATTAACGCAGCACACTTGTCTAGTCCAAACTCCATTGCTATATCGCTACTGAATATACGGACAGTGTTTAGCAGTGATTCGATTTCTGACTGGGACTTTCCATACAACTTCTGATCGTCCATGTACAGCAGATGGTTGATATTACTGGATGTTTTAGATGTTTGGTATCCGAGGCCTGTTTTGTTTAGTATTTGTGAAAGTGGGGTCATGGCGATTACAAACAATGGAGGGGATAGTGAGTCCCCTTGGAAAATGCCTCTTCTAATGCTAACCTGTCCAAGTGTCTCGCTATTGATTGTTAACTGTGTACTCCACATACTCATTGCTTTTTAAATAAATATCTGAATGTTTTGGCTGACACCAGTTGTTTCTAAACATTTTAGTATCCATGTGTGAGGCAATGAATCAAAGGCTTTCTTGTAGTCAATCCATGCAACACTTAGATTTGTTTTTCTTCTCTTGCAGTTTTCTAAAATCATTTTGTCAATCAGCAGCTGGTCTTTTGTGCCTCTGGTGTTCGGGCAATTTCCTTTCTGTTCAACTGGAAGCTGTTTGTTAGTTAATAAGTGTTGCATCACTTCATCTGCTATTATTCCAGTTAATAATTTGAACATGGTTGGCAGGCAGGTTATCGGTCTATAATTACTTGGAACTGCACCTTTTGCTGGGTCTTTCATGATGAGATGAGTTTTCCCAGTTGTTAGCCATTGTTCAATATCACCGCCTTTCATAATGTGATTGAACTGTTTTGCTAGTTGTTTATGAAGGCTTGTTAGGTGTTTAAGCCAAAAGCCATGCACTTGATCGTCGCCTGGCGCAGTCCAATTTTTAATTTTCTTTGCTCTTTCACTTATTAATTCTGGTGTTATTATTAGATCTTGCATTTGTTGGTTACATTTTTGACCTCTTTCATCCAGCCTGCTTTTTTATTATAATCTATTGGATTGTCCCATAATTTCTGCCAGAATTGCACTGTTTCTTCTTTATTTGGTGTTTCTAGGTTTCTTGCAGTTTCTCCTTCTATGATTTGGTAGAAACGTCTCTGATTCGACTGGAATTGGAGATTCTGCCTGTGTTGTGTAATTCTGCCTTCATATCTGCTAATCTTCTTTGACATTGCTGTTATTTGCTGCTTTGTTATTTCAGGACTTCTCTAATTTTCCTTGAATCTAGGTGGTATTTTTGGATCAGATACTGTTTGGTGTTTTCATTCTTCAGCTTCTTGTCTTTCATATCTTTCAATTTACTAGCATCTGATCTAAGCCTGGAGATTTTATTTTCTAATCAAATCTTCCATTTAGGTGATGTACTGCTTTCTTTTTTGACAGGTCCACTGATCTTATATCCGAGCTCTTGTGTTGTTATTGTTGCTGCACTGTACATTAGTTGGTTTGTTTCTTGCAAATTATTGGTTGTTATTTCTGCAAGTGCAGCATTGACATCTTTTAATGCCTGAGCAAGTTGTTTTTTGGCAACTGTTTTTAGAGCTGGAAGTCGAACCCTGGTGGTTGTTTGGTTCATGTGCTCAGATATTTTTTCCTTTAGTTCTTGTTGCTTTTCTGTTAAATGGCATTTGGGTTTTTAAGGTAAAGGCAAAGGGGAGGTTGCCTGGTTTTGATTTTGAAACAGTTCAGCAACAGTGGCATCCTCGATTTCCAACCCCTCCTCCACCTGCGCCTGAGCAACTTCTTCAATTGGTGATAATTCTTCTTCCATATCTTGAGCCTGTGTTGCTCTTTGCAGTTCTCCCAGCTCAACTCCTGTGAATACTTTATTTCTTATTATGAATCTTCTCTGGTCTGCTAGCCTTTGTTCTGTTATTTCTGTGTCTGGATGCTTCTGTTATTTCTGTGTGTCGATGCTTCTGTTATTTCTGTGTCTGGATGCTTATTATAATTATTATAATTATAATTAATAATAATAATAATAATAATAATAATTAATATTACAACTCATTAGGAAAAGCACAGTGCAGAAATATCCTGGACTGATTGTGAGCGGGGACAAACCAAACACAATTTATTTGTGGGCTGCATCTAATTTGTGCACCACTGAGGTCCAACCACTCATACAGAGTTTTCCTGCAAAATTGAGATGTTCGCCCAGTTCCCTCACATAGGTTTACTTATCCTGTGGTTTTCTGATCTTAGCTCTTACAGGAGAGTACACAGCTTGCTTCCTTGCTTCCTTCCTTCCTTCCTTCCCACCCATCTAAAACACTGTTCTTTGTTGTAAGGCCCGGTGATGGCCTCCATCAACCCTAAGTGCAGCCCCCTGACTAATTGTTTATTGGGCCTGTGTGAAGCTTCAGCCAGAGGTGAATATTCTGCACAATCCCCCAGGCACCATGAGAGGGTAACTGTTTCTACCATTCAGTGCTATGCTTTATCCAGTGCCAGGGCATTGGTAGGTGGCTGGGTGGGTTCCTTTAAGGGAAACAGAGCCCTCTTGAGTCCCTACAGCATCTTGGAAGGTGTGCACAGAGTGCTGGGTAGTGTAGCCCTTCCCAGCACTTTCCCCATAGATCTCTTAGAAGGTGCAGTACTATGCAAAGGTTAGCACAACATGAAATGGCTCTCACATAAAAGCTTTTGGCCAAAGTGACCCCCACTTGAAAAAGAGTGAAGATCACTGCTCTAAAACCTGTATTGTAAATCCTTTAAGTGAGGACTATCTCTACTCTGTGTAGCACTAGGCACTATGTAGTAGTAAATAAATGTCAAAGAGGAGTGTGCGAGCCGGCTCGGTTTGAGCCGGGCTTGACTTCGAACTGGCTCAGCTCAACAGGTTTGGGGCCGAACCAGACCAGCCTAAGCCATTCTGAATTCGAACTCAACCAGGCCCAGTTTGAATGTAGCCAGTTCAGAGCTCTACTGGTAAATGGGAATTCAGTGAGGATTGCCCTTTACCAGTAAAGTGGCTGGGGAACTTTTCTAAGGGTAGCGTGGACAGGAGGGGAGAATTTAGTACTGAAAACCCCATTGGTGGCAGGGTGGTGGTAGCTCCCCCCCACCCCTACTAGCCTCCCTTAGAGTAGGCAGGGCTGTTGGTAACCTAGTTTTGGCATTCTCCAGCTGGATTTGGGCCCCTGTACACATGTGGAGGCCATTTTGATGACCTCTGTGCTTGCAAAACAAAAAAGAGCTGAAGAAGGCCCAAACTGGGCTTCTTCTGGCCCTGGATACTCTGCAGGAGGCCAGTGGGGGTGGAGGGGAGTGGCTGTGGCCACTGCCAATGGGGCTTGTAAATACTAGATGACTCCCCTCCCACCCACTCTATCCTTAGGAAAGCCCCCCTGCCCCTTTACTGGAATTCTCACCAGATTCTCCTTTACCAGTACAGAGTAAAACCAATTCAAAGCGGTTTGATGGTCAAACCAGACCAGGTCCAATTCCATCAGAACCAGAACTGAACTGTCAGAGCTGGTTTTGTGCACATCCCTAATTTCAAATTCCAATAGGAGGAGTACAAGGAGGAAGAACAGCAACAATAGTCCACATGCTTCCAATGGCAGGAACTAATGCTATTTTTATTCATTGGAAAGCTGCTTTTGTCTTCAGCGGATTTGGGCTTATAAGGGCAATTATACTTTGCAAATAACCCCACCATTTTTCTACATAATATACAACCAACTGAAAACAATCCCACTATTTCTGAGATTGGCCTCCTTTGAGCAAAGCCTGGAGCAAATTAGATGGTGGCTTTGTGAAACAGTTAAATTGGCAGCAGAAACTAGTGTAGGAAGAAACTTAAATCTAAGATAATAGATAACTGAATGATTTCTCTCTTTCACATTGCAAGTTATTGCCATTCTTTTCTATTTTTCTCCATTTTCCCTTCTCCACTGATTTAATGAAACTCTCTATAGGACTATATAGTCTCATAACTACTAAAGAAAGAAGCATGAGCATTAAAAGCAAGAATTCAGTAATTATTTAATTGCTTATATATATATGGTCTCACTGTGGGGTGGGAATACGGCAGAATCTGTAGGTTTTTCTGTTTCAATTCTCAGGCATTTTATAAGCTTGCAAATGTTCAACTAACTGACAGGTTTTTCGTTAAAAAGGCAAAATCCAAACATGTCAGTGTCTTCTTTTGTTCTTCTAAAATGAGTTTTGTAGAGTAAAACATATGAGTATTTTTGAATCCATGACAACAATCAGAACGTTTCACACAAAAAGACAGGACAAACTGAAATACAGTCTAATGGGTGTTAGAAAATCTACACTGCCAGGATACTACTGATACAACTAACAGTTGGGAACACTATACAATAACTTATTCTCAGGGGGCAATGGCATTGCTCTTTGTGTGGTTTTATAGCATAGAACTACATTCAGTGTAGTTCTATGCTGAATGAAGGTAAGAATGTGACTTGTCTTTTTGTAGTCTATGTGAAATGAGATGGCAATATCTAACAAGGTCATAGTACCCACCATGGCTATCTGAACTGCTGGGACTTCTGTTAACAAAAGACCTGTTGAGTTAATAAGTAGGTATGAATAGGCACTGCTAGTCTTGTCTCAGGGGTACTCCCAGCACATTAACTGTCTGTAAGAAAGCAGGATGTCATCTTTTTCTCTGCACATAATTTATTCTTTAGCTTACTGGGCAACTCCATTTAGATTATTGATCTCACAGCATTCATCCTCAAAGTTTTTCCCCAACTTCCTGACCTTTCTTGACATTAATTGAGCATGGGATATTTTTGTGTTAACATCAAATTAGGATGGTCAACTTTCCAGGGATGGTCATTGGGCCTGTTTATACTAGGGGTGAAGACTGGGGGGGTGGGGATGTGTTTCCTGTCTATTATTTTTATGTGCAATTATATTGTTTGCATCTGTGTGCATTCATGGGAATGGCATTTGTGACACCATGAAAATCACCTATTTTCAGTTACTGATTCATCTGCTCTCCTTCCCCTCTGGTTTTAATAGAACCACTTCCAGTTCTCCTGCCTGTAATTTTTCAGTTTTCCAGACTATCTGAATTAATATTGCAGGCATATGGTCACCCTTCCAAGGGATCACACTTGACATTTTATAGACAAATAACACCAAGGGCACCAGTTTTATAGGACATTGAAAGGGCATACCAGTTAGAAGCTTCCCTTTGATTTCAACATAGAGCAAGCTCCAGTTGTCTTCCCTATAACTGTGATTTTCCAACTTCAGTCCCCTGTACAAACAAACAGTAGTAGTTTATAGGAATATGAGCTGCTGTCACTGGAAGCACATGCTTGCTGATGTCACTGGGAGCTGTCAGAAGCAGGCCTACATCATTGGAAATGGTCAGATGTGGGCCTATGTAATGCAAAATGGTCGGAACCAGGCTTACGCCCTCACTCAAGAGGTTCTGCCCCCCACCCCTGAATATGCCCAGGCATTCCCTGAAAGTGGGTATATGACCCCTCTATGAACATGCTCCACCACCCTGTACCAATAGGAACAAGTTTCAGAAGCCCAGAAAGGCTTGATGGCGCAGGTGTGATTATGAGTGGTGGCCATTTTGTGTAACGTGATTGGTTGAAACGGGGTCAACTGACCCTTCTAAGTACAGGCCCTGTGGCAGAGTGCTTAGAGGAGGCCATTTTACAGTCCTACATTGAGCATGGAGGACACTAGGACTTTGCTGTGGCCTGTGGGCCTATCTATGCCACCACCACCCCTGAGCATTAAGCCTGGGAAAGGCAGGGCATATGACACCAAAGTATATATTTTGGTATATGACACCAAAGAATCTGTCCTACCCTCCAGCAGGCCTGAAGACTCACCAGATGACTGTTTTTACCATGGGCTAGGTTCTGGATCCAGAAACAACTCTCCCAGCAAACCAGTATAATGAATTAGAATTCAATTGTGGGCACTGTAACACCAACCCTGCTCTTGCTAAGTATAATGAAGCCAGAGAGCCTCTAACTACTGCCCCCCAAAACAGAAGCCTGAGTTCATAAAATTCTGAAACAGAATCTCCTGTGAAGCGAAAGCTGCATAGGAAAAAATGGGTGAAGAAGAGGCCTCATTATTATTGGTGTAATGACTGCTGTTGCCACAATTCAGACAGGGAGTCCAGGGACTTTTCTGACAATGATGAGTGTGGCTGCCATTAGGGATGTGCACTGAATTGCTTCAGTGCACATCCAAAGGTAGTGAGGGGTTCTCTTAAGAAGAGGTGGGCAGGTCCTGCCTGCCCGTCATCCATACTCAGCCAACCCACCATGGTGCTGCTTAAGTGGAAATACCTCCTTTAAAATGCTGTGCTGCAGTGTAGGGATGTGCATGGAACCGTCTGGCCCGGTTTGATTTGAGGCCGGATTGGCCTTGAACGGTCTGCACCCCTCGAACCCCCCCCCCCCGTCTGGTCTGGTCCAGGGGAAGTTCACGAACTTTAAATACTTTTTAAAAATTATTAGTTTTAAAATGATCGTAGAGGCGGCGGGGGTGCACGGCGGTTCCCTCTGCCCCCGCCAGCCTTCAAAACGCACCCCTCGGGCCTTTTAAGCCCAGTTTTTGGCCCATTCGGGCCTTGCTAAAAATGGTGCAGCAGCCAAAATGGCGGCCGCCACGCATGCGCAAAAGGTTAGGTTTTGTGCTCATGCACAAAATTTATGTTTTGGCGGCCTTTTTAAAAAAATGGCCACAGTGCATGCGCAAATGGCCTCTGCGAGGCTGTGGCTCATGCCAGGCCTCACAGAGGCCTTTTGCGCATGCACAGTGGCCACCATTTTGGCTGCCACGTTGTTTTTAGCAAGGCTTGAACCGGCCAAAAAATGGGCCTAAAAGGCCATAGGGGTGCGATTTGAAGGCCAGCGGGGGGGGGACCTCCATGCAGCCCCCCCGCCACTGTCTTGATGATCATTTAAAAGGTAATAATAAAAGTATTTAAAGTTCCCCCCCCAACCATCGGGGTGGTTCTGGTTCTGGGGGTTATCGAGGTGGATGGTGTTTGGTCCAGGGGTTGAACCATCGAACCCTCAAACCCAAACCACGAACCTCCGAACCTGTCTGCACATCCCTACTGCAGTGACGGGGCGCTGTGCCGCAGCAATGGGATGCCATTTACATGCCAACACCATGTGAGGGATGCCGAGGGACACATTCCATCGCCGCAGCGTGGCACTTTAAAACAGCAACAAGCTGCCACGTGCACAAAGGTATTTCTGCTTAAACAGTGCCACAGCAGACCAGCAGGGGCTTGGAGGATGGGCTGGTAGGACCTGCCCACCTCCTCTTATGGAAACCCCTCGCCCTGCACCAAAATGTTTCAGCACCAGTGAACCAAAGCGTTTTGGCGCCTCTCCAAAGAGGTGCCGAAACGCTTTGGGCACATCCCTGGTTGCCATTCTTATTGGCAAGCAGGCCCTGAGGTTTTATTCAGTGAAGAAAAAATGCTGCAGAATTAGTGAAGATTTCTCACCATGTGATTGCCTGATGCCAATTTCAGGCAGCCCGATAGCTTCTTACTGCAGGGCTGTATGCTTTACCTCAGCATCTGAAAGTGGGGAGAAGGAGGAAGCCATGGATGGCAGCGCACTTACAAACCTGGGGAGCAAGCCCATTTGAGGAGCTGTACCAGCTGGTAAGCTTGATGTGTTTCAATTTGTTTGCATAGTTTGTTTTTTACCCTGCAGTATTACATTGCCCTCTTTTGTGCAGGTCCAAGACTTTGAGAACGTGCACCTCAGGGATGTAAACAAATCCTGCATCTCATGTGCTTGCACTGATGATGACCAATAAAATAATTTTGTTCTAAATTTAAACATAATTTAAATATAAATTTAAAATTATATAAAAAGAAAGAAGAAATAGATTGTAAGGAAATTGTAAATAGACTATAAGGAATAAGAGTGGTTGGGATGGGTGGGATTACTTAATTGGTTTTGCAAGTGGGCAAAATGGCACTTTGTGTTCATGTGTTACATGTGTTCATATCTGTGTTAAACAGAACCATGGCAGAGCATGAGAAAATCCTAAAGAAATATATTATACCCCTGGAAGAGTGGGGAATGTCGGGGATGTAAATCCTTTATTTCAAGGGGCCAGACTGCACAATAAAGCACTGAGTAAAAGGCAAGTTGAGGCCTGGCTTTTAGAGCAGGACACTTACACTCTGCACAAACCTGCAAGAATTCTTTTTTAAAAGAAGTAAGACTGTTGCTTCAGGTTGGATGCACAATGTCAGGTAGATTTTGTGGACATGCAGCAGTTTTCTAAATATAACAAAGGTGACAAGTACATTTTGACAGTGGTGGATATTCCATCTAAATGTGCTTGGGGTGCACCTCTAAATGACAAAACAGGCAGGGAAGTGGTCATGGCTTTTAAAGCTATTTTCAGAGAAGGCCGAAAGCCTGGCAAAAGCCAGACCAACAGAGGAGGTGAGTTTTTAAATAAACCAGAAGGCGGACTGCTAAAGGAGCATGGGATTCACCACTTTGTCACAAACAATGATGTCAAAGTAGGAGTGGTGGAACGTTTAAAAGAAATTTAAAAACAAGAATGTGTAGGTATTTTACCACTCACAACACCTACAAGCATATTGATGTCTTGCCTGAACTCCTAAAGAGGTATAACCACAGCTTTCACAGAACCATTCAAACCAGACCTGTGGATGTTAAACCCACCAACGATCTGGCTATCTGGAAAACAGCTTGTGGTAGCACTATCCAGAAACATGACAAGCCTCATGCTAAGAAAAGGAGATGACGTTAGGATTTCTGAAATTAAAGGAGTTTTTGAGAAAGGTTATGAACAGAACTAGACTACAAAGTTGTTTATAGTGGACCAAGTCATGACAAGAACTGAAAGGCCTGCCTACCTGTTAAAAGATTAGATGGGTGAGGCAGTTATTGGTAGCTTCTATCCTGAAGAATTACAGGAAGTTAAAGCAGAAGAGGACAAGGTGCACAGGGTTGAAAAAATTCTAGCTTCAAAAGACCATGGCAAATTAAAACAACATTTAGTGAAATGGCTAGCCTGGCCTGATAAGTGTTGGAAGTTAAAGGACTTTGCGCTGTCTCTTTGCCTCAGACAGTAGAGGACAGACTAGTAAGTCAGAGGGCTAGAGGGTCAAGACATTTGTCATCACTTCTCCACTGCTCTGATGCTATCCCTTTGATGTGTAGATTGCTAATCTCAGGGACTTCCTTCCTCTCTCTCTCTCTCTTCCTACCTGCCCACCTACCTTGCAACATGGCAAGCCTCTCTCCCTGTACCATATGTGCAGAGAGGATGCAGAATCCATCTGCATCCAGCTAGATAGATAGATTAGAGATCCTAACTCCTCACTTTCCTATCTAGAATGGAGTTCCTTAATAAATGCCTTTTATATTGATTTGAAACAATGAATTGGCTCCAAGTTACTTTATTCTCAGCAAACACACATGCTTAACTAATCCGCTGTGTTGTGCCTCTGTGCACTCTGCTATAATGAGAAAGGGATTCTCTCACCACAGAGAATTTCCAACAATAAGTTCAGCAGTTGGGTGCCCACTTCAGATCTTTGTGGACCAGTATAGAATGGGTGACAGAGGATTTTATGTTACTCTCCCCAGTAATGTCAGCAAGAAGGCTTTCCCGCAGAACACTAACCCTGCCTTCACTATCCAATTAGCAAGGCCCCTGGATCTTCCTGGGGAGTGGGAAGTAGGACTGGTTGAGATACCCACACAGCTGAGACACTATTACAGAGGATGTGCCCTTTGAATATGCCAAGGGGTTATGTAAGTCATCCTTCAGTTTATGAAAGGGGTAAAACTCCACCAGTACAGATTTGGTGGATGATATTAGGGTTCTACTGTGATGCTTTTGGTCGGTACTTTGTGGACAAAATCTCCTGTATTCGGGCCAACTTGGACTCCACTATTTCTGCAGGGTCTGTGAGGGAGGTGTCCAGTGATCCCTCTTGCAGCGTTAGGTTGGATCAGTTTCAATCTATGACTCCTGAGGATGTGGACAAGCTGCTTGAAGCGGTACAGCCTACCACTTGTTTTCTGGATCCTTGTCCAACTTGGCTGCTTCTATCTAGCACCGAGATTGTTGGAGGTGGCCTAGTTAAAATCATAAATGCATCACTGAGGGAGGGTAGGGTGCCTCCATGTTCTAAGGAGGCAATGTTTAGACCTCTACTTAAGAAACTTTCCCTGGACCCCTTAGCGATGGATAGTTATAAGCCAATCTCCAATATCCTTTAGTTGAGCAAGTTGATTGAGAAGGTGGTGGCCAACCAGCTCCAGGCGGTTTTAGAGGAAACTGATTATTTAGACCCATTTCAAACTGGCTTTAGAGCTGGCTAAGGGGTTGAGACAGCCTTGGTCAGCCTGATGGATGACCTGTACCGGGGAATCGACAGAGGGAGTGTGACTCTTTTGGTTCTCTTGGATCTCTCAGCGGCATTCGATACCATCAACTATGGTATCCTTCTGGATCACCTGGGAAAGTTGGGGATAGGGGGCACTGCTTTTCAGTGGTTCTGCTCCTATCTCTCTGGTAGATTCCTGATCATGGAGCTTGGTGAAATTTGCTCCTCAAAATGGGAGCTGCCATATGGAGTCCTTCAGGGCTCCATTCGGTCACCAATGCTCTTTGATATCTACATGAAACCGTTGGGTGAGGTCATCAGGAGGTTTGGTGCAGGGTGTTATCAGTATGCTGTTCACACCCAAATCTATTTCTCCTTTTCATCTGCATCATCAGGAAATGGCATTCATTCCCTAAATGCCTACCTACAAGCAGTAATGGACTGGATGTGGGATACAAAATTGAAGCTGAATCCAAGCAAGATAGAAGTGCTCAATGTAGGGGTTCAGAATCTGAAGGATGAGTTAGATCTCCCTGTGCTGGATGGGGGGTTACACTTGCCCAGAAGGAGCAGGTATGCAGCTTGGGAGTACTCCTGGACCCAGGCCTGACCCTGGTATTTCAGGTGGAGGCCATGGCCAGAATGCTTTCTATCAAGTTTGGCTGATTCGACAGCTGCACCCATTCCTCAAGGAGGATGACCTCAAAACAGTGGTGTATCAGCTGGTAACCTCCAGGCTTGACTATTGTAATGCGCTCTACTTGGGGCTGCCTTTGTACGTAGTTCAGAAACTTCGGTTAGTTCAAAATGCAGCAGCCAGATTGGTCTCTGGCTGCTGATATGTTTCCGGGCAAAATACAAAGTGCTGGTTATTACCCTTAAAGCCCTGAACGGTTTAGGTCCAGGTTACTTTAGAGAACACCTTCTTCTGCATGATCCCTGCCAAACGTTAAGGTCATCTGAAGAGGTCCGTATCCAGTTACCACCATCTGGTGACGACTCAGAGACGGGCCTTCTCTGTAGCTGCTCCTGGGCTGTGGAATACATTCCCTACAGAAATCTGTAATTTCAATTCCTTATTGGCTTTCAGGAGAACCCTCAAAACTTATCTGTTTGGCCTGGCCTTCCAGGGTTTTTAAACTGTTGTAAATGGTTTTAATGTTGTAACCTGGTTTTTCAGGGTTTTAAAACTTTTTTGATTGTTTAATTGTTGTTTTATGGTGTTTTATAATCTCTGTTTTAACTGTTAATTGAATTTAATGGTTTTGTTTTAATTGTAAACTGCCCTGAGCCATTTTGGAAGGGTGATATAAAATTTGAATGAATGAATGAATGAATAATTTATATTTATGAAATTACTGTAGGGGAAGAATGGCAGTTTAGTCCCCAAATAGCAGAGCAAAACCAGTTTGGTGAGAAAGCACCAAAGCAAGAGGTCTTGAGACAGTTCTTTAGTACTGAAGAACTACAAGGATTTATTTAAAGAAAAGGTTACAAACAAGTGTGAAAAGGCCTGCAGCTTAATTTCAGCAGTAGCTCATGGCTGAAGAGAGAGACCAAAACCAAACAGCCGTCTCTGGAGAGACAAAATGGAGACTAACACTGGATGAACAAAGAGGAGAGGAGTGCAGCACTTTTATCTGTGACCATAAAAAACCCCAGTGGTCACTATGAGACATTGCAGCTGAGAACTGATGCTGCCAGGGTCCTTGCTTCAACAATTACAAGCACCCAGAGCACTCTAGTTGGAGCATCCATGTTTTATGACTCTGTGTCTAGAAATGTCCATTTTCTGAGTCCTCACAATGTCTTTTCTGGAAGAGTTGAACTAGTCCATACGCGCCAAAGTGTTCCCTTTCCCTGCAGACATTACTGGTGGGTTCAACACATTGTTTGTTTACATGGACTTTGTAGAGCATCAGATATGTCTGCCTTTTTCAATGCATTCCAATTCAAAGGCAGAACAGTGAGCACATTAATATTGTTTATGACAAGCCACACTACATTTCTGTGAACACATGTATATGTGTGTTCCAGTGATGTAGGCCCACCTCTGACCATTTCTGGTGAAGTAGGACTGTTTCTGACGGAGATTCCTGTCTGCAACCTTGGAGAAGCTGCTGCCAGTCTGTGAAGACAATACTGAGCTAGATAGACCAATGGTCTGACTCAGTATATGGCAGCTTCCTATGTTCCTAACAGATACATTAGGAACATCTCAACCTGCAACCGTTCCTCACAATAAAAAACCTAGGAAACCAAATACCAATGGCCATCTTCTTTATGGATAAATCAAAACACAACCCCCCAAACCCCAGCAGAGATCAGGGCGGGGGGGAGGCCTAATACAAAGGAGAGTTAAGCCAAAACTGTTGGCAGTTGAATATGATACAACTTACACAGTATTTCTTATTATTATTCTGGCTTGCAACTTCATACAGGTTGCTGAACTGATAGATTTGTAGTTTAATGCATCTAGCCCTCTGCACACATATGGACAAGATTGGATTTTGGCTCATGTGCTGGCTGCTGATATTTTACAGCGGGCAGAAAAGGAGTACAGAAGGCAAGCCCCATTATTTGCTGCAATACATTACTGTTTTAGAAATGATCCTGAATATTTGTTTGCTATTTCTAGAACAGAAAATGACACACCAATTTGTACATATATCAAACCTAGGTGGCAGAAGCCCTAGGATTGCATGGGGGTGGGGGCGGGGACTTTGGTGAACACTATTCTGTGTCATGACAGTAATTTGACACGTTGCAAGCGAAACACATGTGAACAGGGCACTATTGCTTTTATGCCACAGGCACTATTTCAGCATTTGCTGCCTGATATATTCTTAGCTGTTATCGCAGCTGTGGAAAAGCTTCAGAGATAGAGCTTCCTATTTCTGTTTATATGCAGTCCACAGATACAGACATTTTACTGTAGAGATTTGGGAGGCTTAGCATAGCTAAACCTTAATTAGCATGCTTGCAAGCACTGCACAAAATTGTTCATTCCACTGGCTAGCGCAGGAAAACAATCCTTGCAAGATTTTCAGACACTTGTTTCATGGGCCAGTAACATCTGGGGGAATGGAGAAAGGAAGTGTATACCATGGCCTCACTGCATCATCTGGGACTAATAAGAATGATTTTTTCCCTAATAATTTTGATACCTGAAGCCATGAGCTTCAATATAAACATTTCCATTTCCATTTCCAAAAATAGAACTAAAAGAAACATTCTTGAAATCATTGCAGCTCTGTAAAGAGAACCAAAGAGACTCCCAGGAATATTGTCCATATTGCTTTGGGTTCCATGCCTCAATTTTGGTTCAGGGTCTCGGAGAGTGCAAAAGGTCCTTGGGCAACAGACAAAATATACAAGGACTTATATGGAAGGAATCCTAAACTGAAGCAACTCTTCTATTCACAGATAAGTGCCTTGAAGACAAGTGGCTTGGTTCCAGGTAGGCCATTCAAGAAAAAAAGATCTATCTGCTGACATTTGTTTGTTTGTTTAACATATGTTTATACCGCCCAAAATGTACGTCTCTGGGCGGTTTACAACAAAATATAAAAGCCAGGTGACAACTAATTTATTTCAGAAGGTCTTTAGCTGACTTTTAGTTAATCATTCTCAACTTCAGAAATGCTGGTATAAATTCTTGCCTGGTTATAATTTAAATATTGGGTTTCACTGATTTTCATAATTGGTAATGGCTGACTGTTATTTGTTGTAGACCACTCAGGAAGCTATAGCTATGCTAAAGAGTGGTCTTTAAACTGGATGGATGGATGGATACAAATCTTGGCAAGGCAGGGGGAGCAGGAAACAGGAGCAGGAAATATTTGTCTGTTAATAACACAACAGGGTTCAGAAGCAGCACATACACAATAGTCTCTATTGACAAATAAAGACTACATGCAACTGGAAGAAATGTAATAGGGGCAAAAGTGCTATAGCTAATTATGCTAAGGGAACAGGGGTGGAACAAGCCAATATATGTGGACCTCTTGAGCCTAGGAAGCACAGCATTTGTGATTGGTGAACTCCCCTCTGTTCACCTTGAAATATATACTGTTTTTTCCCCTTGAGAATACTAGAAAATTGGATTCTTAATTAGTCTTGAGGAAAGTTTAGAAAAAATTGAGCACCTTTCTCTTGCCAGTTCCTCCACCTCTTTTCCAAGCAAAGAAACTTTATTTTGAGAAGGTAGAGGGAGAACCAATAATAGGCATTGGACTTGCTAGAGAAAGGAGGGTCTTGTCATTTTTGCCTTAAATTTAGTAGTAGCAGCAGCAGCAAGAGCAGCAGCAGCAGCAGCAGTAGTAATCTTGCATACTGGGCTGGGAATTGCCAATCCAAGCGAGAGGCATGTGTGCTCCTTACAAGCCACTGGAAAGCATGCCCATGCAGCTTGCAGAGGAATGATGAGAGTAGTGTCGCAACTTCATATTTCAAATGCTTAGTAGGCACACATACCTCTTGCTTGGACCGGCAATTCCCAGCCCAGTATGTGAGCCATTATTATTACCCACTGTAGGAAACCAAACAAATGGATCACAGAACAAATCAATCTAGAATTTTCATTCGAGGCACAAATGACCAGGCTCAAACTATCATACTTTGGACACATTATGTGGAAACCCAGCTCCCCTGAAAAGTCCATAAGGCTGGGAAAAGTTGAAAGAAAGAGAAGAAGAGGATGACCAGCAGCAAGGTAGATGGACTCGATTACGATAGCAATGAATGCACCTCCGAGAGACCCTAAAGGCCAAGTGGAAGACAGATCACTCTGGAGAGAGTCTATCTATGTGGTCAGTAAGAGTCAACATCGACTTGATGGCACTTAATCAATCAATCAGTCAAGAAAAAGTTCACAAAGCAAAATGAAAGAGAAAATGAAAAAATCCAAAGGAAGGTTAGTGCAGCAACCTGACTTGCCCTCCGAGGGTTGCTTGCCCTCTGAGGCTGGCACACGAAGTCCACAGTGGAGGGCTGGTTTTCCTGCCAATCCCAATTGGTAGACCAGCTCTCTCCAGAAAAAAAGCGCCATTTTGAGGCCCATTTTTCCAGCAAATGTGCAATTCGATGCATGCACCCACACTTTGACTTGGTCTTTCAGTTAGACATTTGACCGGGGAGGGATGCATCCAGGCAAACATTTAACAGGTGCAGCTTCCCTAATCATTTCCTAGAGATGTCCATGATGAATTTCTGCCTGATGCATCTCTGACCAAGGCAAAGTGTGGGTGCATAGAGTCTCATTTTAAAGCCATCATCATATACTGTACCAGGCTGTACAAAGTATTTTACCGCTTATATGGCCCGGAAGCTAAGATGGACACTTTAACTTGCAATTTCCATTCCTTTTAGAGCACAAGTGAAAATGTAAATCATCTTAACTCTCATCTTAAACCAAAGGGTTTTGGATTACTGAATTTAGTATATTCCATATCAAGGCACACAAAACCTGAGAGGAACTATTGAAAAGGGGGAAAGAAACATTATACCTCAAAAGCAACTAATTAACTTAAACAGAGAAGAAAGCATATGGCTTAAACCTTAAGCACAGAGCTCACAGCCTTAAAAACTATGAACAGGTAATAATGACCTGCTTTGAGAAAAAATACCTACACTGAGGACAAAGCAAGTGACGAAGAATGTAAATAGGGCCTCTATCATTTCAGTATCTACCAACAAATTAACATCATCTAAGGAATACGGATGCAAATAATCACCAGAGCATTTATTGGAACAAATGAAGTAGAACCATGAAAAGATTGTTTCCATTCCTGGTAGGAACATGTCAATGGTGAGTTCTCAGTCCAATTTTTCAGGCAATTGGACATCAAAGGAGAGAGTTCAGATATTTTAAGTTGAGAACAGAGTGGAGAAGCCTGAAGGTGAGACAGACTGAAAAGTCAGCATATTGATGTAATAGTAATTTAAACCATTAAGGCACCTTTCAAGATCAGGTTTGCCATGCTCAACTCTGACAGATTTGGAGTAGCAGCTGGCAAGAAAGTTCACTGCGCAAAACCACCAGAAGCTGCCACATGGCAATCGTAGGGGGAGGGAAATTCCCTCCCTTACCTTTAAGTTCGGGGAGGGGGCAGAAGAGCCAGGGGGTGCTACAGCCAGCACTGTGCAAGTCCATGGTTACAGACTGGACTGTCACTTACGCTAACATCAGCAGCCTGTGCCAGGTGACTGTCTAATCAGGAATGTTGTGCTTGCACATTGAGTGCTGAAGCATTCCCTGCCTCCTCTTCTGCCTCTTGGGAATCCCAGCACCTAAGGGCAATGAAAGGAATTCCCCTTTCCCCATGGTCATCGTGCACCTTCCAACAACAGCCTGTGAAATGACTCTGGAAAGGATGCAAGCAACAAATGAGGGCAACATTATCCCTCAAATTGTCTTTAGCATCTGGTATCCAGAAGCTAAAGACGTCTAAACATGAAGGGCTTATTTGGCTATAGTGGCTGAGCAGCTTCCCTTGGCATATCTAATGTGGAACAAGTAGAAGCAGGGTCTTTTTTAGAGGCTGGCAAGGGGAGCAATTGCCCGTATACACACAGGGAGGGGGCCCATCCAGAGTATGGTTAGTATTTGAAATGATCAGACCAGTCCTTTTCATTCAAGGCAGTAGAACTAATCCATCAGAATATAACCCCAGAATCATTTCAATTTTTGGAGCAGTTCTATTGGCACAGTAGTTCTATTGACGCAGTGGCTGACATACTATGCAACATTATGCGCACTGTAGAATGTGGCATTCCTCAGTTGCGCAAAAGCACTATTGCACAAGTGCAAAAACTGCACAAATGGAGTTACGTGACAGTGCAGCCATTATATATAATGGCAGCACTGCACACAGATCCATTTGTGCCATGTTTGTGCTTGCGCAATAGCATTCTTGCACAACTGTGCAAATATTAGTTTCTACTGCATGCGTAACTTTGCATAGTATGTCAGCCATAGAGAAGAAAGTGGGTGGAGGCTTAAATGAGCCATCTGACCCAGGACCTTTTAGCATCTTGAAAGGACCCTAGGGTAAAGCTCGGTATGAGGAAGCAAAAAAAGATATGATGAGGTTGAGTTAGCAAGGTGGCTTGCAGCACCCCCCTCTTTCTGGAAACATCAGCCATGATTGGGCATATAAGTAGTAATCAATGGGAGGAGCAAATGTAGCTGGCCTTCAACTTTGGTCCATCAAAAATATGAGCTCTGTTAAAATTTAGTTGCCAGGTGATAGTATCATAGGTCACCAAAAGAGTTCAGCTCTCTTTTAACTTCTTAGATTTCACCAAACTCTGCCTACAGATTTCCAAGTTTCTCTCTTCAACCATACATGAGTGGAATTTGCTTTTTAAAAAAACACAATCTGATTTCCTAGGCTTTTTAACACAGTTATTTTTGTGTCATTAGTCACAGATAATTACAGCTAGATAGAAAATAAAGGGAAAGTGTGTAGAGAATGGCTGATAATAATACATTTTCTCTATACCTATGTAGCTGCATGAATGAACAAATGTATTAATATGATCAAAGCAATTTGCTGCCAATCTCACTTTTTCCGCAGTTTGCATACATTTGTCTAAAAACCAAGTTCTTGTCAAGCAACAGGAGCAGTGACTCCTCCTTCCACTCTGCCCCCCTCCACCAGTTGATTGGTATCATGAGGAAATCCCCAGGGGCATAAACATGTGTGTTCATGGCTTAAATTAGTCCTGAGCCAAATACTCAAGCAGAGATCAAGGTCTAAACTCCCAAGGCATCTTATGGGCCCTATGCATACTCACAGATCTGCATTTAGATTATCCACTTGCCCTGTTTTGGCCCATATTTAAAAAACTAGTCCTGCTTTTCTTTCACTTTTCGTTCTTATTTTTCTGTCCTTTGAATATATGATGCTGTTGGAATCATTTGCATAAATTCCCTTTAGAATTCAACAAAATCCCATTACAGCTTCAAAAAGTGAGTTATTTTTAAAATGAAACAAGCTTAGCTTGGTGCTTTTCGCATATGGCATAACTTTGCTTCCTGTACACAGGAAGCCTCCAGGAGAAATATGCTATTATTTTTATTATTTGCATTTTTTAAAAAGTAATACTGATTCTTGGAGAAATAGTCAATGTTTATATATATTCTCAAAAGATTTTCCATTTTAATTGTCTCACTGTCTAAGCATCATTGGGATTCTGCTTACCTTCCATTTTAGGGCTGCTTATTTATTGCCAGTGTTTGTGAAATATTTAGTTATTCTCAATTGGCTTGCTCTTATAAGCCGGTGCATTGCCACTGGAACACTGAAGAGAAGACTGATCCAGGGGTCCCTCCACTGGCATAATAGCTCAGTATGTCTCATTGAATTGTCAGATGTATTCACCCCAACATCAGAGCCAGTCCAGTTCTCTCAACCAAGAGGTCCTTTTACATGTTGGAATCAGGGACCTATTCAGACAACAAATGAGTGTAGAAGCATGGGAGGGGGAATGAGATCTTGCTCATTGACCCTGACCCTCAACTTCTGGGTATTGATCTGGTCCTCTGAACAGAGCCTATGCACAGAGAAGTTCTACACATGCAGTCTCTGACTTCAGAACTGTGATTCTTTGCATGCTCTGAACAGAAGAACCTACCAATGTGTGGTTGTTGGTTATAGATGGCCCAGAAAACACCATGTCCTCCTCCATGTGTGGATTCTGTACACATTTGCAGCCTGAATAGGTCTCCTGTCATGAATCAAGCAAGACTGAGGAGACAGGGGATCCAGGAATATGGATGACATTTAGAAAAGAAGATAGGTCTCTTGTACCTTTAGGAGATTATTATTATTATTATTTACATTTATATCCTGCTCTTCCTCCAAGGAGCCCAGAGCGGTGTAC
This sequence comes from Hemicordylus capensis, assembly GCF_027244095.1. Taxonomy (NCBI): domain Eukaryota; kingdom Metazoa; phylum Chordata; class Lepidosauria; order Squamata; family Cordylidae; genus Hemicordylus; species Hemicordylus capensis. The sequence goes on from NC_069657.1 coordinate 61,132,169, forward strand.
TACATACTTGAGTTTCTCTTTCACAACAACCCTGTGAAGTAGGTTAGGCTGAGAGAGAAGTGACTGGCCCAGCTAGTTTCATGACTGAATGGGGATTTGAACTTGGGTCTCCCCGGTCCTAGTCCAGCACTCTAACCACTACACCACGCTGGCTCTCAAGCTAACCTATTTCACCCATGCTGGCTCTCAGTTATAAAAACAAAACAACTTGAACTTGAGCAAAACCCAGAGGTGGTGGTGTTTGGGGGTGTGCACAAAATGAACCTGCCCATTTCAGTTTGAATCCAACCTGGATTCGAACCAAATTGGGCAAGCCAGTTTTGTGCTCACCCTTAGAGTCTCCTGAACCTTTAAGAGATGCACAGAAGAGGGAATTTCAGCAGGTGCAGCTATGCAGGGAATAGAAAAGTTGCACCTGCTGAAATTCTCTCTTCTGTACATCTCTTAAAGGTGCAGGAAACTCTAAGGATGTGCACAAAACCGGCTTGCCCAGTTCGGTTCGAGTCCAGGTTGGATTCAAACCAAAATGGGCATGTTCATTTTGTTCACGCCCCCAAACACCACCACCCCTGGGTTTGGCTCAAGTTCAAGTTGTTTTGTTTTTATAACTCACTGCCAGGCCCGGGATAATTTTGACGCCTTTGGGGGGTGCTGCCGCGGCCATGGGGAGGTCAATGACGCTTCCCCCCTCCTTTGCCAGCCTCCCCCTGGTCATTTCTGAGATGGTTTGACCTATTTTCGGGCCTTTCCAGCCCTCACCAAGCTCACAGTGGCCATTTTGAAGGCTACCACGCATGCACATGGGCTATTTGTGGGCCCAGGTCAATGGCCACCATGAGCTGGGAAAGGACCGGAAAGGACAGCAAATGGGCTGAATAAGCCCAGAAAAGACCAGGGGGGTGGCAGAGGGGGGAGGAAGCTTCACACACCCATGGCACCATTCATACCCTTCTTAAAAGCACTACTGTATCAATTTACAGTGGCATAAATTGGTCACAAGTCCCACCCTGACCTATCAGTCACCCCCTTGACTTTACCACTCATGTTTACAGCAGTGTTTGTCTGAATAATGTAACCCTATCCACGATAGTGGCCACTTCCATGAGCACGTGTCTGGGGCTGCAAGACTTGACATGGGTAACATTCATAAAGGGCCTGGGATCTACAATCCTCTGAAATAGCATCCTTAGAACCGTCACACCCTAACAAGTAGGCCCCCTCCCACACCTGATAGCTGCATGCTAGTGCTGGCAGCAAGCCAGAAACAATTAGGCAGAGCAGAGGAGGAGAAGTGCCAAAAGGCTGCTCCTTTAAGGCTTACCCTTTCCAGATAGTGCGTTGAAGCCCAAGAGAGGTGGTCTTAAATCAGAGGTATTGAAGGACTCAGTCTAGCTCTGACTGCTCTTCAATCAACTTGCTCCTGCAGAACTCTCCAAGGTCCTGTGCGGACTGCCTTGCATAGGCATCCAGAACAGAACACTACCCTTCCCAAAATGTAGCCTTATGAAGATGGAGGTGACAGGCAGTTGGGAAAAAGAACAGAAGCATAATTTCTAAATGCTAGATGCTCATGTATAAGGATGCTTGTGAACATCCATTGCTGCTCAGAACATGGGTTGACATCCAGACTAAAGAAAGAGTCAGCACTTCTCATGAAGCACTGCTGCTGCTGTTCTGTGGAGTAATGCCGCTCCGCTATTTGCACAGATGAGGGCAATTTTCACCAATATCCCCTGCCCCTGGAATTGCTCCCTATGACCCAGAAGTAGGTCCTTGAGGGCTGCCCAACCCTCACAGATCTAAGTTGAAGGAATGCTTCTGAGTGCAGGAGAGACTGGCAAAAATCAACTCCACCCCACAGGGGCATGTGTTGTGTTACTCCAGAATGTAATAGCAGCATCCACACAACATGAGTGCTTCATTGGAAGCACTGGTGGTTCCTTTGTCGGGATGTCAGCCAGCATTTCCAATGTTTCTTAGCTAAAATATTTACAGCGTGATGTAAAGGTTTGGGGGGTTGCACAGAACCATGTTTTGTGGTTCACTCTGAATTTGAACTGAATTCGAACCGAACCACTGGTCTGCAAACCAATTCAGTCGAACTGACTGGCGGTTTCGTCCATTCGATCGAACTGGATTGAACCAGTTCAACAGGCTACGGTTGTAAAGGGAAATCCAGTGAGGCTGCTCCTCACAAGCAAAGGGGAATCCTGCCTTTAAAAGGCTTCTAAGGGCAGCCAGGGAGTGGTGAGAGGGCACCTTAATGGCTGTGGTAGTGGTAGGAGCAGCAGCAGTGGCAGCGGCATGGTTCTGTGCACACCCCTAGCAGCAGCAGCAGCTCCTTAAAACCCCAGTGCTCCCCCCAGTAGCGTGGTCCATGTGGCAGAAGTATGGTTCTGGCCTCCACACATGCATGGAGGCAATTTGCGTGACCACATAATGGTAATCAGATTCTCCTTTATATAAGCATAGCCCCTCAAACTGTCAAACTGAATCGAACCAGTCCATAACAGACTGGGCCTGGTTTGGTTTGAACTTGGACTGGCCACATTTTTTTGAGCCTGGTTTGGCTCTAGTTCAAACCAGTCAAACCAGGCTGGTTTGAATCTGACCTGGTTCTATTCAAACTGGTTCTGCACACCCCTACAAAGGTTCCCTACTTCTGATGGAAGGAGTTTTGTCCAAAGGGATGAGTCTTTCCACTGAAAACTGTTCCTTTAGATCTAACTTATGTAAACTACATTTCCTGACAGCTATGGATACTCTGCACCTGCATTCAGGACTTTAAATATCGGTCTCCACTGCTGCTGCTGTTTCTTCTGGCCACTATCTGCCTTCACTGAAAGGGCAGTTTATTGAACAAGGCCACTTATTATCTTTACCTCAGCTCTGGAGCAGCCTTGGGCTTGGCCCATAAAGGCTTGGTTCATTTCTGAACCTCAGTATTCTGCACATTGTGCCTTCACTAATCAAAACAGGGTATAATGACTGTTTTGCCAGTACTACTATTATATCACTGGTACGGAGAGGAGAGCTTGTCTTGTGGTAAAGGTATAGTTGTGCCATCAAGTCTGTATCGACTCCTGGCGATCACAGAGCCATGTGGTTTTCTTTGGTAGAATACAGGAGGTGTATACCATTGCCATCTCCTGCGCAGTATGAGATTATGCCCTTCAGCATCTTGCTATATCACTGCTGCCCGATATAGGTGTTTCCCATAGTCTGGATCCCATAGCAAGGATTTGAACCAGCAGTCTCTTGCTCCCTAGGCAAGTTACTTCCCCGCTGCACCATTAGGAAGCATGTTCCAAAGTCTTGGGTAAGTCCTAGAAAAGGCTTGGTTTTGAGTTGCAACAAACCAAGCTGGTGGCAACCACAATCAGACCTCCCCAGATTATCTTAATAGGTGTTGGGTTTCATGAAGAAGAAGGCATTCTCTTAAATATCTTAGACCCAAGCTATTCAGGGCTTTATAGGTAATAACCAGCACTTTGTATTTCACCCAGAAACATATTGGCAGCCATTGTAGTTCTTTTAAAATTGATGTAATATGATCTCTTCAGGTAACCTCGGAGACCAACCTGGCTGCTGAATTCTGTACCAGTTGCAGTTTCCAGACTATGTACAAAGGCAGTTTAATGCAAAGCAAATTGCAGTAGTCAAGTCTGGATGTTACCAGCATACGCACCACTTTTTAAGGCTTTTAAAATGTACATACCTGGTGTATCAGCCAAAGCTGGCAGAAAGCCCTCCTGGTCACTGCCTCAACCAGATAAACCAGGGAGAGTTTTGGGTCCAGAAGTACTCCCAAATTATGTACCTGCTTTTTCTCAGGGAGTGTAACCACTTCCTAAGTTCTGATCTCCCACAATGGGTACCCTCTGCCTTGCTTGGATTCAGCCTCAGTTTGTTTCCCTCATCCAACCCTTTACTGCCTCCAGGTAGGCATTTAAGGAAATTAAGCCATTTCCTGATGAAGCTGACATGGAAAAATAGATTTGAGTGTCATCAGCATATTGATAACACCCTGCACCAAATTCCCTGATGATCTCTCCCAGAGGTTTCATGTATATATTAAAATGCATTGGAGATAGAATGAGCCCTGAGGGAACCCATACAATAGCTCTCATTTTAAAGAACAACAATTTTCAAGTAATTACCCAAAAGTAGGAGCAGAACCACTGCAAAGCAGTGCCTCCCACTCCCAACCCCTTCAGGTACTCCAGAAGGATACCATGGTCAATGATATCGAAAGCCTCTGGGAGATCCAAAAGAATAAACAGAATCACACTCCCTCTGTTGGTTCCTAATTGGATATCATCCTACAGGCCGACCAAGGCCACCTCAACCCCATAGCATGCCCATAAGCCAGTTTGAAATGGGTCCAGATAATCTACTTCTTCCAAAACTGCTTGGAGCTGAGATGTCATCACCCTCTCAATCACTTTGCCCAACCATGGAAAGTTGGAGACAGGCCTATAATTGCCTAATTCTGATGAATCTAATGCAGGTTTCTTCAACGGTGGTCTAATAATTGCCTCCTTGAGACAAGAAGGCATCTTGCCCTCCCTCAGAGAAACAGAAATGATCTTAACAAAACCCTCTCCAATAACCTTCCTGCCAGATCATATAAGCCATGCCAGCCAAAGATCAAGGCAACAGGTAGTAATGTAAAGTGTCCCAAGCAGCTTGTCCATATCCTCAGGAGCCACAAACTGAAATTGATCCAGTTTAACCATACAAGATGAGCTCCTAGACACCTCAACCATAGGCTCTGCAATAACTAGAGTCTAGTTTAGCTCGAAAACAAGAAATTTCATCTGCAAAAAAATTATTTAAAACATCACAACAGGTAACTGATGGCTCCAAATTCTCATTCAAAGGAGGAGGGGCATGTACTAGCCCTCTTACAACCCTCTGGACATGAACTTGCAGAAGCAATGCATGCAGAAAATAATTGCTTCTTCGCTGCGCACATTGCCAGACCATAGATCTTCAAATGCACTCTATGTTGTGATCTGGCAGATTTAAGCGGAGTCTTTCTCCACTTGCATTCTAGCCATCTATCTTGCTGCTTCACCCCCCATAGTTATTCTGTAAACCACAGGGCTAATTTAGAAGCAGCTTGGAGAGGGCACTTAGGGGTAATCATATCTACCACCCTAATAAGTTCATTATTCCAAGTCTGAACCAGGGCATTGACAGAATCGTGGACAGAACCAACCTTAAAACCTTCCAAGGTTTCTTAGAATCCTATTGGATCCAATAGCCTTCTTGGGTGGACCATCCTAATAGTAGGGGTGTGCATAAAACCGGTTGGCCCAGTTTGGTTCGAATCTGAATCAGACCTTAACCGGACTGGGCCAGTTTGATTTTGCACCCCCTCAAAAAAACCCTTTCCAAACATGTTTTAATTTTTTAAAAATTAACTTACCCCTTCCAGGGCCTTTACCTTGGCCACAGGATTCTCCGGAGGCTCTCCTCCCCACCCCACTGGCCTCCATTACAGCACCAAATTGTCCAGCTTGGGTGGTCAGGTCATGAACAGGTTCCGAACCGGTTTGCTCTTCCCTACCTAATAGGTCCTTCACCCCTGTGAAGGACCATTGTGGCTGTGAGTCCAACTTTAACCAGATGGTTGTCCATCCAGGAAACAGGGAAATCACAGGAGTCCCTACCCATGGAACACCATCCTGGTCAGAGCAAAAAACAAAATTGATAGTGTGACCAGCAACTTGTGTTGGTCATGAAACCATTTGGGATAGGTCCATAGTTGTCATGGCCACTATGCATTCCTGAGCTGATCCTGAAAAGTTGGTTCCAAAGTGAACATTAAAGTCGCCCAGAATGATCAGTCTGGGAGACTCCAAAGCCAACTCCGCAACCAAGTCAGTCAGCTCAGTTAGGGACTCTGTTGGGCAATGGGGTGAACGAAACACCAACAGAAGTCCCAGTTTATCCTTGGTCTCTAGATGTAGGTGCACATACTCAATATAGGCCAATTCCCTGACAGGAATCCTGGTAAGGGAGATATTCTTTTTTAAGGGGGGCATCTTAAATTCAGAATCATCTTTGAATTGGGTAAATAGTGTGAGCAGGGTCCACCTTGGCTTCCATTTAGATTGGTGACTACATGTGAGCATTGTATGATATTATGCTTAGGGGATAGTGCCGTACTTCAGTGGAAGAGCATCCTCATACTTGCATATAGAAAGTCCTAGGTCCACTCCCTGGCGCTCCTGCTTGAAACCTTGAAGAGCTACTGCCAGTCAGTGTAGATACTGAACTAGATGGGCCAGTGGTCTGACTTGCTATAAGGCAGCTTCCTATGTTCCTATGAGTCTGCCAAAGTTATCACATTAGTATAATATCAAGAATTGACAACTTTATAATATATAGTATAATATCAAGAGTTGACAATTTTATATTAGCAAGTACATCCATCACTATGTTTAAATGATGTTGCGTAAACCTATTGAACAGTGGGAAGAGAAGAAAACGAAAAAGTCTGAAATGGGTATTATTTCTATCCCACCCCACACACAAAAAGGATGCAACAGATCTAGTGATATAGGTGTACCATAATATGCTTATTATAATTTTGCATCATTTCACAGTGGTATTGCAGCTGACAGACAGCGCAGAAGGATGGACCGATCCCACTTGTCAAGACTAGGATGCTGCAGTAACTGCTTTGACAGAAGCCATTCTGCTTACAATTGCAGCTATGTCTTAGACTAGGGTGACAGCTTAAATTGAAGTACATCAGTTTCAATCCAAGTATTCAAACATACACAAATATACCTGGTTTGTGATATCTGATTGACAGAAATATAAATGTGGTTGGAATACTGCCATTCAAAGATAACTGAAACCTATGCAATATATTGGGTATCAAAATCTATTATTTCAATATCAGGATTTACAGCTAATAATTTGTATGTATATGCGTATATATATATATATATGAATGATGGGGAATCTGAATTAGTCTACTCCAGTACCTTCTGATGAAAACTGTACTTTTGAAAATGCACAAGTAATATTTTTTTAATTTTTCACAGTTTAAAGACTTTTTTCATTAGTTAATTCCTGTCCAAATATTGTGAACTACTGAATTTCAGATTAATCATTTATTATTGCCCTTAATAACTTAGATAAACATGCATAACTAATACTGTTCACACTGGAGAGTATATAAGTAAATAGCTATCTTGTTCTAAATGGTAACACATCTAGGGCCAAAGATCACATGGCATGTATTCGACATCCTGTAGGAAAAGATGGCTGGCAGAGAAAGGGTTAATCTTTCCTTCTGCATCTCCATTCCCAATTACCCCCTTTCAAACAGAAAAAGGGCCACTGGGCTATTGTTGTACACATATGCATGTAACCTATAGTTGGCTCTTAAAGAGATTAGGATGATGAGACCATTCATAGCAATAAAAATGAATGCAAATTGGCATAAATTAGCATTCCCTCTACTTGATAAAGCGTCATTTGGTTGAATCTGTCTCTTCCAATATGATTTTTTCTATTGACTGGTTGTCTGGTTATAAGAACACATGTGTGTATGTGTGTATTTTTTGAAAAGAAGACTTTAAAACACTGTAAGGCCTTTCTGAAGTTCTGACTGATCTCACAGGGTTCTAGTAATGGTTCCCTGTTTTAAAGTTTAAAGTTCAAACTGCACACACCCCCTGCCCATCAGTCTGAATTGTTGCCCCCTTCTTTTTCCCTGAGGTAGAATTATTACAAGTATCTAACACTCATGGCAGAGCCTTGCAGTAGGTTCTAGGCCATCACAACGGGCCTTCAATTGAGCCACAGAAATGGGTACCAGGATACCCAAGCACTGGAAACTTGGAGAAATGTCATTCCCATGGCTCCTGATTTCTCCATTAGGATTGTTTGAAGTGGGAATGAAGACTGCAAACCAGGTGCTGCAAACCATAGAAAATGTAACAACAGTAAAGAGTATTATGGCTCTTTATATGCTAACTATTTTATTATAGCATACGCTTTCATGCTACCATATGGTTGTTAGTCTTTAAGGTTCCACAAGAACTGCTTTAGCTGCAACAGACTAACACAGCAACCTCTGTGGAAGTTGTTACTATGGAAGATGTGTACTTCATAGGGTTTCTGACACCCCTAACAGAGCTCGTGAGCATCACCATTGCCCATGAACTGAGAATGTGCCACCTAGCCTTCCCCTGACCACAGAAAAGTTTGATAATGGCAGACAAACTGTCTTTAGCTTGTTTATATATGTTTTTAACTTGTTTTATGCTATTGTTAATATATAACATATATATGTCTATATATGTTTTTAGCAATAGCAATAGCACTTACATTTATATACCGCTTTATAGCCAGAGCTCTCTAAGCGGTTTACAATGATTTAGCATATTTCCCCCAACATTCTGGGTACTCATTTTACCGACCTCGGAAGGATGTAAGGCTGAGTCAACCTTGAGCCCCTGGTCAGGATCGAACTTGTAACCTTCTGGTTACAGGGTGGCAGTTTTACCACTGCACCACCAGGGGCTCTTGTTTTTAACTTGTTTTTAACTTGTTTTATTTTAACTTGTTTTAACTTGTTTTAGGGGCTCTTGTTTTTAACTTGTTTTATGCTATTGTTAAGCACCCAGAGACGAAAGTTTGGGGCGGTGTACAAATCTGACAAATAAATAAATAAATAAATAAATGATCTTCTTGTTGAGGAACCTCTGAAAAGCATTGAAAGAATCCCAGGATACTATTTGAAAACATTAGGTTATACCAACAGGAAACTATAGATCATGTTGGTAATTTTATTCTAAACTTTTACTTGTGAAATTCTGCAGATTAAATGTTTCTGATCTCCACTTTCCCTCACCTCTAGCCCACTGGAAATCCAACATCCTTCTTGCATCATATTTATCATTAATTTATTTATGGTTAAATTTTCATACTGCCTTTCATTAAAACAATCTCAAGACGGTCATTCCTGTACTTATCAATAATTTTTTAAAAAACCCAAAGTTCAGTGGGGAACATGCAGTGTTCCCTCTATAGCATACACATGTGCTTATTTATTTATTTATTTATTTATTTATCCAATTTGTACACTGCCCCAAACTTTCATCTCTGGATGGTTAACATTAAACTTATGCTTACATGTTTTTTGATGTCCGCTCAGTTAACTTTAGATCCTGCTCAGGTTGAGGAGCACTCACTCTGAATGCATGTGTGCACACACTATACTGCCGCCCAAAACAAAACTTATTCTGCTGCACACAGATGAAAAATAATTAGAGAGAACACAGATTACATAAACAACTTCATCTGGATAACCTCCATGTATGATCATAATTGTAACCTTTATCTCATCGTCAAGAATGAAATAAAGGTGTGAGTTTGGGGTGGCATAAAGTATGGTAAATAAGTAAGTAAGTAAGTAAGTAAGAATCCTATAAATAAACATGCAAAACTTGTAATAAAAATATAGCAATATAAAGTTGTATAAATGAGATGAATACCCATCCTTGTTCTATAACCTATTCCTGCAGTATTGTACACGTCGATAGATTTATTAAAACTATTAGTTCTAGGTAGAAATGACACCCCAAAATACAGACTGCATTATAGGTCCAATGGTGATTGATGTTCTCCAATGGCTTTGATAGTAGTGAAACATTAAGCTCTACTGACTAAGTATTTTTCTATTTCTGAAGAATATCTTCTATAAATCTAATGATGAATGAGATCCATAAACATTTTTTCCACACTATATTTTCTTTGTTGCATGAGTTTACTGCTAAATTGTGGCTTGCCCTCTAATTTATAACCGGCTTTATAATGGTATGTATATGTTGAGCTATCTTATAATATTTATTATAACTTGGTGCTTGAATATCTCTTGAAACAGTTTTGAGGTTTGGATTTTTACCTTTTTTAGAGTTTCCAGATAGTAGCCTCTTTTATTTATGTTCCTGCTGCTGAAATGGTATTTTTATCAGCTGTTGGGAAAACAAATATATGTGCATTTTCATTCCTAAATAAAAAAAAAAAACATTTTCACATTTCAAAATGAAATAAATCCAATAGGCTATAATACAGGGCAGAAAGTTACCACTCCGGAAATCAGAACGATTGTATGTGCATTTCCAGTACCAACCTTTTGGGACTATGAATCCAATAGAAAGTTTGCTGCTTGATTGTGTGTTAAAGTAGCATAAATTGATTCAAAAATCTATTAAATTTAATCTTCCCAAAATGAATACATTTTGGTCCCGAAAGTTACTCAGATATGTCTCCTTCAGGTGCTGACATGTTTTATCACATCTCAGAAGTGGTCTTAAAGGTTCACATATTATTTGATGACTATCTGCGTTATTGGCCTATTGCATTTGTAACCACAACTAGCTTGTCTTTAAAAAGGCTTCTGCAGACAGTAGTTGATAAGATCACAATAGCTGTAAAGCATCATCTCTAGGAACGTGTACCTCTGAGAAGTCATGGATTGACTGGTTTGTGAAAATTACTCGCTTTTCATGTCAATGTATGCATTTGGCAAGACGGGATTTTTAATGCTACATGATAAGAATAGGTGACTTCCTTCTGCTGTATATTGAAAGCAACATTTAAATTCATTAAAAGTCGTGGTGAAAAGAATATGCCAATATAAAATGATATGATTAGGATTTATATAATAGTATGTTGTATTAGTCTTCCTTCGTTTTGTATCATAATAACAGTTAACAAGTTTTGTGTTATTATTTGTTTCATAGAGCATGCTTATCCTAGAGTTACACAGGACCACTAGTATGAAACTCCCTTGCACTTGCACAAGCACAGAGATACACTGGAACTGATAATTTACACCAGTGTGGTGATAATGTTGCACTAGTAAAATGCTACCAGTACAAGGGATAACATGGCCAGAGTAGGAGGCTTGCTTAGTTAAAAATCTGTACTCACCGAGGAGTTGCTCCTGCCCCCATATAATATAAAACCTATAATAGAGGTAAAGATGTTTGCAACTTTCTCCACAAAAGGAGGCTACAGAGGGAGAGGACAATGAAGGCAGGGGAAACAACTTCAGTTCAGGCACCATGTTTTAATTATAGTACCAGATGAGGACTAGAAGCTTCAGCCAAAGGTGGGATCTGAAAGAAGAAATAGCATCCCAGAGGTATTTTTTTGGAGGAGAGCATTCCAGGTGTAAGGGACAATAAAGAGAGAAAGGGGAAAGTTGTTTGAGAAGATCTGGATGATAAAGGGTGATAGAGATGAAGGAGAGGAGGTCATAGGCAGGGAACTATCCATATATGATGATATACAGAGAGCGTTTTTTAAAAGACAAGGCCATACATGGGTCTTGAAAGTAAGGGTGAGAAGTCTCTGAGGGATCCAGGAAAGAATGCACAGGAAGACAGTCAAGCAATTTAAGAAGAGGCATGATGTAGTCTGAAGAATGAGATAGATTAATGATTTTGGTGGCAAAGTTCTTCTGGATAGAAGTGAGTATGCTGAAACGACACAATCGCAAGGCAGAGATTGGAGTAGCTGTGGTAGGAGCATAAACCCAATTTTTGTTGAGGAGGCAGAAGGAAAAGCCCCTGTTTTTGCAAAGTTCAGGAGGAAGCAACTTTATTTGTGATGGACTGGAGCAAAAGAGTGGACCTTTGTTTGCACATTTGCACCTGAAATATTCATGTGTCCACCATCTTGAATTGGGGTGGATGACATCATCACAAACTATGCATTTGAGGTGTCCTGTACCAAATTTGGTCCAAAACAGTTCCCACTTGCACCTCAAATATTCATGTGTCCACCATCTTGAATTAGGGTGGATTATATCATTAAAAACTATGTCCTTGAACCATCACTGTGTGTCCCTACAGCAATAGCAAATTTGGTTCAAATTGGTTAGGTGGTCCACAAGTTAGGCCAGTTGAACCTCAAAAGTTTACATGTCTGCCATCTTCAATTGGGGTGGATGACATCATCACAAACTATGCCATTGAAGTTTCCCTGTGTGTCACTCACTACAGCTGTACCAAATTTGATTCAGATCGGTTAGGCGATCCACAAGTTATCCCTCCTGCTCCTCAAAGGTTTACATGTCCACCATCTTGAATTGGGATGGATGTCATCACCACAAACTATGCAGTTAAGGTGTCCCTATGTGCCCCTACGGCTGTAGCAAGTTTAGTTCAACTCAGTTAGGAGGTTCACAAGTTAAGCCACTTGTGCCTCAAACGTTTACACGGCCACCGTCTTGAACCAGGGTGGATGACATCATGACAAACTATGCTATTGAGGTGTCCCTGTGTGTCCCTCACGACAACTGTACCAAATTTGGTTCAAATCGTTTAGACAGTCCACACGTTAGCCCGCTTGTACTCCAAATGTTCACACATGTACCACCTTTAATCAGAGTGGATGGCATCATCACAAACTATGCCATTGAGCCATCCCTATGTGTCCCTACAGCTGTAGTAAATTTGGTTCAAATTGGTTAGGAGGTTCACAAGTTAACCCACTTGCGCATCAGAAGTTTACCTTTCCACCATCTTGAACTGGGGTGGATGACATCATCACAACCTATACCATTAGGGTGTCCCTATGTGTCCCTACAACTGTACCTGATTTGGTTCATATTGTTCTAGGCATTGCGAAGTTGATGGGGAGGACACACACATGGACACATACACACACACACAAGGAATGCCCCGTGAGCTCATAAGCTTACTAGAAAATAGGGTAAAAATGACTAAATTTCAAGTTTTACATAATAGTTTGAAAAATATTCTTATAGGGCTACACAATGAATTATTTATCATTTTGAGTTTATAAAGCTGTGAAGAAATAACTGCTAGTTATACTGAAATTTTATTAGACCAGGCTCAACAACGTCAGCCCTCCAGCTGCTTTTGGATTACAACTCCCATCCGCTTCAGCCACAGTGGCCAATGATAAGAGTTGTAGTCCAACTCTGGCAGAAGGGACAAAGTTGTGTAATCTTGACAACTTAGACCAGGGGTCCTCAACCTTGGGTTCCCAGATGTTGTTGGACTTCAACTCCCATAATCCCCAACCAAAGGCCACTGGGGCTGGGGATTATGGGTTGAAGTGCAATAACATCTGGGGACCCAAGGTTGAGAATCCCTGGTTTAGACCAATGCCCACCATCACAATGACAGGCAAAATCTGCTTCATCAGACAAATTATGATGTAAGCGGGGGGGGGCTGCGTGAGTGTACCCAACCTACCTATCACCCAACTCACTTTGGTGCCGTGGTGGGGTGAGCTGCCAGGGGTGCTGCAGCGTCTCGGGGTGAGTCACTCACCCTACATGTCCTGCTCAGGATAGCCCAGTAGGGGCTAAGAGTGAGGAGCAGCAGGTGGAAGAAATTGCACTTCCTGGACCTTCTCAGCCACTGACCAAGGGTGGTGGTGGACACCCCCAGGAGCAGGAGAAACTAGCAGCCCCAGTAGGAACACTACCACTGAAATGGGGTCGGACTGCCGGCTCTGCTGGTAGAGTGGAGGAGAGCTGGTCTTGTGGTAGTAAGCATGACTTGTCCCCTTAGCTAAGCAGGGTCCACCCTGATTTCATATGAATGGGAGATTTGATGTGTGAGCACTGTAAGATATTCCCCTTAGGAGATGGAGCCTCTCTGGGAAGAGCAGAAGGTTCCAAGTTCCCTCCCTGGCATCTCCAAGATAGGACTAAGAGAGATTCCTGCCTGCAACCTTGGAGAAGCTGCTGCCAGTATGGGTAGAAAATTCTGAGCTAGATGGACCAATGGTCTGACTCAGTATATGGCAGCTTCCTATGTTCCTATAGTGTGGGGCCACTTTGAGCTCTGCCCAACTGATTCTACACATGCTGCCTGCTCAGGCCAGGTGACGGCAAGGTCTCCCTGCTGAAGGCCCGGATTCTGCAATGGCTGCTTTTGTGGAGAGTTGCTGCGAGATAGCAGTCCATTTCCTGGTGGAACTCTACCTTTCTATTGCTCTAGTGCCTACAGGAGAAAGAGGTGGCCATCGACGACTTGGCAAGGTGTGACTTGGGAGTGTGCGACCTATCCAATACAGACTTCTGATGTTGTCTTGACACTCGAGCTGTTCCTTGTTGCCACGAACAGACAGCAACACTGAGCCAGGCTTTGTCCGCCACTAATCTCCTGGACCACCAGGCCTCAATGACCACTGGGGAAGCACGCACCCTGGCAGGTCAGCTGAGGACTGGAGCAGCTCAGCAACACGTTGGGTCAATCAGCACAGCATGTTTTTTCCTGCCTAGGTGACCCAAGGATGGAGGGCATTGCCATTACCCCTGGGAAGCTGCCAGGTGAAGGGCCCTCCTGTTTTAAAAAGTTAGGCAGGCCAAGGAGAGGAGGCTGGGTCTGAACCAGGAGGAGGGTGATGGAGTGCCTATGTCTAGTGTGCACTCCACCTCCAGCAGCAGCATCACCACCACTTCCCGGGCCAGCAGTGTGGTGTCTCTGGCAGTGCCAACACAGTTTGCAGTTCCATCTGGGAGTTCTACCCAATGGTTCAAACGGGGCAGCCCACCAAGCCCTGAGGCAGTGCTGAACAGAGCTGGAACTGATCCAGTTTGGGACAATGCGTCACCAGGACTGGCCAGACTTGGCAGCTGTTGTTGGATGGTTCCTCTTGTGCCTACCAACCAGCGTCCAGAGTGAGAGGGTGTCCTCCATGGCCAGGGGCATGATCACTTGCACCTGGATGCTGGCTTGGGGGTGGTGGTCATTGCACTGATAAGGGAGATTGGGGAGTAGGATGGAGAGCATGATCTGGCTGGGCTAGGAGCTGATAACACCTCCTCCTCTGCTGCAGGAGAAGATGGCACCACCTGATAGGAGAGCCTGAGTGCAATTACATCTATGGGGAGGTTGAATTGAGGAGTAGGCCTCTCTCACCACCACCCACCCACCACAACCAGAAGCATCACCCCTACCTCTACCTGCCACTCTTCTCCTAGCTCTGCTTCACACCCTCCCAGACATCTCTCCAGTCTCTAGCAACAAGCACAGCATAAGGGCAGCAGGAGTAGTCAGCAGCTCTCTCTTTCTCTAGATCCAGAGGCAGAAGCCAGGCAGTCAGTGTCTGTCTGGGCTTTACATAAACTTGAAACTCCCTCCATTTTGTTCCCCACCTCTCTCATGCAACCCCACCCCCGCCAATGGGGGCAGATTTGCCCCTGGTAACACTTGATTTTGAATGATAACAAGCCAACCAGGATAAAGGAGATCGCAAGCCAATCAGAACCCTGTGCCAGAAAAGCAATTAGCAAGGGGAAAACAACAGATGACAGAGCCCTCCAAAATAGTGGCTGCCACACCGCTCAAACCGTCTAACCAGTTAACTTTGAAGCAAGTTTGATCGTGGGCCAGTCTCCTTTCCTGGAGGCTGGTCTGGTTCACAACTGAACCGATCCAACTGGCCCAGTTCACAGCATACATGCATACTCCTACAACACAGACTTGTGATATCTTAAAAACTAAACAATGTATTATACAAGTATTTGTGGGCCTTTCATTTTTAAAGATTTACTTTCTCAGTAAGTATGTTGTCTTGCATTATTTCTCTTTGCTTCTATGAACATATACAGGAGGGGTTCTCATGATGTGCACAGCATCTGTATTTCTGAAATGTAATTTTGCATATAAAAGGACACATACATTAAGCATTAATTGCATAGTGTATTTGATAGAAACAGGAGGCATAGTTTTGCTAACTTAAAAAAAAAAACAACCAGTGGATATTCCATAAAGTAGCCCATGCATCACTGCATGTGAACAAGCATTCAGCATCTCACTGTTTTTGTTTTATTTTAGACACTGGTTTTTGCAGCTCCCTTGCGACTCATTGAAGAGCTAGGGGTTTTCCAGAACTCTTGTACTTCATGAAGCAGCTGGGAGTTTCCCACTGATCTGCCTTGTTGAAATCCCTGAGAGACACTATAGACAACGTATTGTGTTCAGCTCTTGAGGAGCTCATATGTCTAATCTAGCAATAAGCCTTCCTATTAAATTTTAATAGAACGACTGGAAGAAAACAGATATGTTTACATTCTATTGAAAGGGCTGCAATAGACGCATTGAACAGAGATTGATTGATTGCTTCTGATATACTAATGGTGTGCCTCTCCATGGATATTGTATCTTGTACATGACTAAAATAACCAGAAGGAAAAGAAAGGTATCTAGTCCAGCACAAATACTAAAATTATTATTTTGAACATGTGCATTTTCAGTCCAGCTCCTTTCAGGAAATCCTGGCACATATGTAGAAGGTTCACACATCACATGGAACCTGAGATCCTCCCAGCTTTAGATATGTAGGGAACCTGATGTTGATGCTGCAGACAATCGCATATCTTGGTTTCCTGGAAGTAGCCGAGTTGAGCCAGAGGGATGCCCCCTGACAGCACCTCTCAGAGAGCTTCTGGATGCTATCCCAGAACACCTTGCGCTTCATTGCAGTGCCCAGTACGGATTCCCCTTAAGAAGCATTGGGGGAACCCTAAGAGTTGGAAGAAGGGGCAGGAGTGGGCAGGAAGTCACCTTACACATGGTGGTGGCATGGCTCCTCAGTGGCAGGCCAACAATGGCTTCCCTAGGCCCCACTGGCTCTTCCCCCCATTAGTGTGGGCCAGCAGGGACCTCGTTCGGGCCTCCACACAAGCATGGAGCACATTAGAGTGGCCTCCAGGCATGTGCCAAGGCCATTTGTGTCACCATACAAATTTGTGTGGTGACACAAATGGCCTCTGCATATGTGCAGAGGTCACTCTGGTTTATTTATTTATTGTTTATTGTTAAATTTCTATACTACCTTTCATTAAAACAATCTCAAGGCAGCTCTAATGGCCTCCACATTTGCCCAAACTGGGCTGATGCTGGCCGGAGCCAAGGTGTATCGCCCGCTCTCTCTTAGGTGAATTCACTGAGATCAGTGAATAGTGAGTTTCCGCACTGTGGCAGGTGGAGAGCCAATCCTCTTTTCGACATTTGATTCATTGAACAAAGTTGTGGCCCATTTAATTCCATTTAAGGATGGAAGTTGTTCCATGTCAACCATATGGGACAACACAAAGGAAAAATGGTTAAATATATTAACACAGTACAAAAATATACCTTGGTCTGAAAGGATTTGATCTGAAAGGCACATGATGCAACAACCCATAACAAGGTTGGAATGGACTCTGGAACAAAAAAGAGAGAGAAGATGGGACCCTGCCCACCCCCACCCCACTTCTTCAGAGAGGCATGAGAGGGAAAGCAAACAGCAGATCCTTTGTTCAGGACCCCAGGGACATTTCCCCACCTTGTTCAGTTGCAGCTGCACCCCTGCAGCGACCTTGAAAAAGTTATGCTAGTTTGGGTCCAGTTAGTATCTGCACTGCCTTGATTTCTCTGACAGAAGAAAGGCAGGATATCAATAAATAATTGGGCAGGATAAATCTGTTGACTTCATGCATTTCAATGTAAGAAAAGATAAGATAATAAACTGAAAATGTTGTTTCAGTTGGAAGACTGGTTGCTGCTGATCACCCTCTTGTCCAAAACATGTATTCTTTTCCCTCTTGTCTTCGATCTTGGCATCCTTCCGGTATTTCTTTGCTTCCATTCAGTTGTGACAAAAGAATAGATGTCCTCTGGATCTAAAGTCAGGGCTTCTTAAATTACCGTTCTTACAAAGACACAACATCATATCAAGTCATTCAAGCTTTTATATAACCTTTATAAATGGCCCTTGATGCGAATACTGAGTGATTTTAAATAGAGTTATCTGATTCTGGAATGTGTTTTGCCCTTCACTTCATGATTCTGTGACAAGAATTGTTATTGACATTTAAGAACACAGTTTTATGGCCACGATCAAAATGAAATGCAGGTAAATAAATGTGACATTATGTCTAATGAAATCCCTCCCCCCACAAAAGCAAAAACATAGAAGCTAACCTGCATTGTGCTGATATTTAAGGCCACTGAAAATATATTAGCAAATTCTATCTAACCAGGACCAATATCTGTTGAAAAGAAAATTTGCTGGTCTAAATATGTGACCTTCATCTGTGTCCTCTCTACTACCACTGACGTCAGGATCTGGCCCCATTTGGGGAGGACTTGAAAGCAATGAGCAGTATAAAACTTCAATTGTAGAGATTCATGGGCTGGCATGCAAACAGTAGGGAGTTTAGATATTGCTTCTGCCCTAAACTGAACAAAATTGATGTCTTTGCTGGCAGTTTTGCAATTATATAATATAGCTGAAAGCCCACTCGGGGCTGAATAATCCACATTTTACTGACATAGATCAAGTCTTTGGCAATACGCTTTCAAAAAAAGAAATACTCTCTCTGAGTGTTTCATATCTACATACTCATAAAGCTTAATTTTGATCCTAGACTGCCTGTATATATGAAAACCATTGAGGCATACTGATAAATATCTTTGGGTCATTGTCACATACATTTGCTACTGTCCTCAAACCTCTTCTCATAGTATCAGTGATAAGTCGGATGAAGGAATTCCTTGACCAAAACTGCTACTCCTCATTAAGATTCCCAACCCCTTGGGAACGGGGCCATAGTATAGTGGGTGAGGCTGTAGCTCAGTGGTACACTACCATCTGTTTGCATGCAGAAGGTCCCAGGTTCCATCCCTGGCATCTCCAGGCAGGGTTGGGAAAGACCTCCTGCCAGAAACCGTGGAGAGCCACTACCAGTCTGTGCAGACAATACTGAGCTAATAGACTAATGGTCTAGGTCAGTATGGGGCAGCTTTCTATGTTCCGATCCTTATATGAGATCAGCAGATTTCTTATCTGCCCCACACCAGATGGGAAGCTTTTTCTTTGGATACTGAACTGCAGAGAGAAAAAGCAATATGAAAGCTAGAACCACCATCTTTTCCCCATGTTGCTTTAAAAAGGAAAAAAAAAACTGTACCTAAATTTCCAAATGTTTGTTGTATATAGATAATATGCTTGAATGGTAATCAGAATATCATGGAGATGTTAAGTAACTGATCTTTTTAATTCCCTAGTCATGTTGTAAAACATGCTATTTGCCTATGGAAGACATTTTGTCCTACTGAAGCACCTAAGTGATGTATTACATTCTGATTCCTAAGAATGCAGGCAAATATAATACAGAAGGAGAGCCTGCAGCAGATCTCTTAATGGCAAGCTGAATACATCTTCCTTCTAGTTTGGCAAAAGAAATGACAGATGTGCATTCCAGTGAAATGAACACTGGCTCACCCATCAGCCTTGTCCAACCCCCATGGTTCTATCATAGGGTCCACCTTAACAAAAAAAAATTATAAGTTATCTATGAGCATCCATGTGTAAACTACCTTGAACCTGGGACAAGCAATATATAAAACATATTTCTAAATACTGCTGGTTATTTTTTAGGGATTTGTAAAACGTCTCAACATTGAAACGTTTGGACTCGAAATCAGCCATTTTGAGTATCTCGAGATAGAAACAAAATGCCCTTTAAATAAAGGGCCTGTTTCAAGCTCAGAAAAAAACAACTCCAGTTCGAGTTGAAAGAGCCATTTTGGAGGCCTGTTTCCCCCTTGCTGGTTGGGTTTTTTTGGCACTGGCTTGCAATCCTAAGGGGCTTTGGGGAAAAGGTTAAAAAAGTCTTTAGAATTGCCTGCTTGCCCATTTCTTTTGTGGGTTGGGTGGTAGGTAGCACCCATCAAGCCCTAACACCCAAACCATCTTGGTATCCATAGGAGCTACCCATAGGGAACAATGGGGTATTTTGAGGTTTCCCCATTGTTCCCTATGGCTGAAACATTCAAAACATTTTGAGTTTTGTTCTGTTGAAACAACCGGGTTGGCCACTGTTTTAATGAAGCATTTCAACCATCTAAATTTTGTTTCAAACTCAAAACGAAACATAAAATCCATTTTGTGCACATCTCTATTATTTTTGTCCTGATATTTCTGTCAATCTGAAACATGGGATAGAAAAATAATAATTAAATAATTGGCCAACTTGACAGGCAACCCTCCAATGCTGTTAGCGATCCATTGGAGCTGCTGAACAACCTGAAAGACAGCCCTGATGTTGTAGTGTGATGGGGCTACTGTGTAATGACCTAATACAGCCTTTGTGCAACACCGCTTCCATTGTTTCGAAGGGAGGGGGCACTGCATGAAAGCAGTTTTAAGTCATCCTACAGCAGCCCCATTGCACAAATTGTCGAAACGGAATTTTCACATAGCACAACAGCTGTGGCAGGTCCTTAAATTTGCGGCAGGCCTGCCTATTATGTCAGCTGCTGTTTACAATACACAAACAAATGTAACTGGCCATTCTCACTTTCATTTAAAACAAAATTAAGTCCAAAATTAGAGCTGAACTGAAATGGAGGAGGTTTTTCATGAATGCTTTCACTCTGTGTGAATACACCTTTCTGATGATTCTTCAGAATTATGAGATATCAAGGAAGGAGAACATATCTCCATTGCTAGGACAATCTTGTCAATACGCCATGTGTTTTATGTTATTAACACATAACATGGAACCGCAGCTCCAATGGACCTGTGGTTCCACTCCCCCCACCCAATTTCTCCTGTCCAAATTCAGATGTAACAGAGAGCAGGGAGCCTGCAGTCAGCAACACTGCAGAGAGGAGGGGAAACTGTCTGTGCGGCTTCCATTTTGCATGAAGGACGGCCCACTCAGACAATCACAGCCAGAGAGAGGGAGGAGATTCCCCCCTCAAATCTGGTTGAAGGGAATGCTGCCTGTGGTTCTGAATTCAGATGCAACGCAGGCTGCATTGAACCTCAGGTTGGGGTGACAAAACTCACTACAACCTGAGTGTTCAAACTGGAGTTCCAGAGAGAAAACCTTTAGTCACTCACATCATGGAACCAGAGTTGTGTGCATTCAGACGTAAGGGTTTGGCAACCTCTGGCCCCTTAAACTCCACTTTTGCATTATGTGCGAATGCAGCCTCCCTTAATGACTGCAGAAACAGTGTGTGTGTTTTTCCAGAGTTCATGTTTGGACTGAACACAATAAGGGTGCTTCAAGAGCAGTCCCCACACTCTGGCCATTTTCTGACAACCATGGGGAGTGTGGTTAAAGAGCGAAACATGATAATCAAGCCTCGCACGGTCCCACGAACCATGTCATGAGAACCTGGAATTTTTTGTCAATCCCAATCAAACTGTTGCAGTTAAACAGCATTTAACTGGCATCAATAACAAGGATCAGATCCTTGCTATCAATCCCAGTTTAATGTTGTTTAACCTCAGCAATTTGCCCAGGATTGCCCAGAAATTCTGAGTTCTCATGTCATGCTTCACAAAAGTGTGCAGTTTGGCAATCCCAGTTAACTCTTTAACTATGTTCCCTATGGTCATGAGAATGCAGCCCCTAAAATGATATCTGTCTTTATGCTAGATCTCTGTGGACTTTAATTTTTTTTCCTTCCTTTTGTACCTTAGAATACAAATATAGTACTATATTAATATAATTCCTCAAAAGTCCAGAAAGGTTTTCTTAGCAAATCATTCCATATATGACCATTATGACTACAATCTTATATATAATTCTAGGTTTGTACTTGGCATTGCTGTTGCTGCTAATACAGCTATTTGGGCTTTCAATGAAATACTCTCACTCTGGTTATGAAGGAAAAAACCATTTGTGGTGTTTAATTTTCTTTCTCACGTCATGCTTCTATACACATTAAATGAAATCTAATCCTCTGGGCCCCACTTGCCCTCCAGAGCTTACTCTATTTCCCCCATATATTCCTCTCAGTCATATTGATTAGGCAGCTGTTTTTGTGGGAAAATATACTTGGTTGTTGTGACACAATGTTTAACAGGTGTTACAATACAGACAAGTGTTGACAGTATAAGAATTAAATTAACACTCAATAATAATGTTTTAACACCTGGCCTGATAGTAGTAATATCATTGAATTTCACCTTTTAAGAAATTGCTTCATTCCTCTCTAGCAGCACTTGACTTTGACATCATACACTAAGTACAGTCTGAAACAACAAAAAAGTTGCATTTATTTAGAATTTCTTGAACAAATGCTCCATCCAATTATCTTCCTTTTAAAATTTATTTTGCAGTTAGTGCAATAATTTCTGATGAAATTATACTGGAGGGAGAGAGAGAAGGCTGATTCACACATACATGCATATTACCCAGCCTGTCTGATGATTTATTATTGGATGACTCATAGTAGAACTGGGCTTGAAAACAGTCCACATTGAAAACTGTTGAGTTTGAGGTGAGATGCAGTGACATCCGGGCTGTTTCATCTGTAATAGTTGTTTCCCACATGCATACCTCAAAAATGTGTTAATTGAGAAGTGTGCAAAAATAAATACAGGAATCTAAGAATCTGACCATGGGGAAATGTGTTCCAGTTGTGGAACTTAGTTCCCGCACAGGTAAATTTAACTCCCCTCTCCCACACACTTGCTGCATCCATGTGCATGCTTTACTAGTAGGGAGGGAATTTTAGCTGGGTCCAGCAGGTTCTAAATGCCTCATTGAAAGAGGAAGTGAAGGAAGCTATTATTCAACCACTCCTAAAGAAACCCAGTCTGGACCCAGAGGATATAAACAACTATAGGCCTGTGGCCAATATTTCCTTCCTGGGCAAGGTGCTTGAGGGCAAGGTGCTTGTATTGGCTGACCAGCTCCAGGCACTCTTGGAGGAAAAGGACTATCTAGATCCTTTTCAATCAGGCTTCAGGCCCAGCTTTGGAACAAAAACTACTTTGGTTGTCCTATGGGAGGACTTATGCATAGAGAGAGAGACAGGGGGAGTACAACCCTGTTAATTCCCTTGAATCTCTCAGTGGCTTTCAATACCATTGATCATGGTATCCTTTTGGATAGGCTGGCTGAGCTGGGTGTGGGAGGCACTGTTTGGAGGTTGTTCTGCTCCTACATCGAGGCGCATTCCCAAAAGGTGGTGCTAGGGGATTATTGCTTGAGCCTTTGGCAGTTATGCTATGGGGTTCTGCAGGGCTCCATTCTTTCCCCTATGCTGTTTAACATCCACATGAAACTGCTGGGAGAGGTCATCCGGAGATTTGGCCTGAGGTGCCATCAATATGTAGATGACATTCAGTTGTGTCTCTCCTTTTCATCAGACACAGGAGAGGCAGTGACTGTCCTGAATTGGTGCTTGGATACAGTAATGGATGGGCTGAGGGTGAATTTGCTGAGACAATCCAGACATGACAGAAGCACTGTTGGTTGGTGGTTCCCTCTGCCCGGGTGAATGATGTCCAGCCTGTTCTAGATGGGGTTGCACTCCCCCCGAAGGACCAGGTTTGCAGTCTAGGGATGATCATTGATCCAGCACTATCACTAGAGACTCAAGAGGCCTCTGTGGCTCGGAGTCCCTTTTATCAGTTTCGGCTGATATGCCAACTGCGATTTTCAATCCCCTTCCTGATGATCCCTAGCATGGAACTGGTCTTTTTCACAGCTGCCGCACATTAAGTTGACGCCTTCAATGAGCTGTCCACCAAAACACCAAGATCCCTCTCCTGGTCAGTCACCCACAGCTCAGATCCCATACATGTATACTTGAAGTCAGGGGTGTTTGTCCCAATGTGCATCACCATACACTTGCCAACACTGAACCACATTTGCCATTTTGTCGCCCACTTACCCAGTTTGGAAAGATCCTTTTGGAGCGCCTCACAATCAGTTTTAGATTTCACTACCCAAAAGAGTTTGGTATCATCTGCAAATTTGGCCACCTTGCTGCTTACCCCTGCTTCTAGATCATTTATGAATAAATTAGAAAGCACCAGTCCCAGTACAGATCCCTGGGGTCTCCATTTCTTTCTTCCCTCCATTGTGAAAACTCTCCATTTTTACCTACCCTCTGTTACCTCTCCTTCAACCAGTTAGCAATCCACACATGTACTTGTCCCCTTATCCCATGACTGCTAAGTTTTCTCAGAAGTCTTTGCTGAGGAACTTTGTTGAAAGCTTTTTGGAAGTCCAGGAACACGATGTCAACTGGATCACCTTGATCCACACACTTGTTGACACTCTCAAAGAACTCCAAAAGGTTTGTGAGGCAAGATTTAGCTTTGCATAAGCCATGCTGGTTCTCTCCTAGCAGGGCCTGTTGTTCTATGTGCTTTACAATTTTATCCTTGAGGATGCTTTCCATCAATTTGCCTAAAACAGACGTTAAGCTATCCGGCCTGTAATTTCTCAAATCGCCCCTGGATCCCTTTTTGAAAATTGGTGTAACATTTGCTACTTTCCAGTCCTCTAGTACAGTGCCTGATTGCAGGGATAAGTTATATATTTTAACAAGGAGGCTGGCATTTTCACATTTGAGTTCTTTGAGGACTCTTGGATAGATGCCATCTGGCCCTGGCAATTTGCTAGTTTTCCATTTTTCCAGACAGTTTAGAACATCAACTCTTGTCACTGCTATCTGACTCAGTTCTTTAGCCTCAATTCCCCAAAAGCCTGTTTCAGGGACAGGTATATGCTCAGTATCCTCTGCCATGAAGTCAGATGTAAAGAACTCATTTAGCTTCTCTGCAATCTCCATATCCTTCTTAATAATCCCTTTCACTCCCTCATTTTCTAATGGTCCAACCATCTTTCTGGCAGGTTTCCTGCATCTGATGTATTTAAAGAAGCTTTTGTTATTCCCCTTGATGCTTTTAGCTAAATGTTCCTCGCTCTCTTTTTGCCTCCCTTATTGTCACCTTGCATTTCTTTTGCCATAGTTTGTGTTCCTTTGTGTTCTCTTCATTTGGTCAGGCCTTCCCATTTCAAAAGGAAGTCTTCTTCCCTTTTATAATTTCATTGACTTTACCTGTTAGCCATGCTGGCATCTTCCTGGACTTAGTGGTACCTTTCCTCCTTTTGGGATCCTCCCCAACCACAAATGGCTGGTGATGATGGAGGTTGTAGTCCAACAACCTCTGGCGACACAACTTAGATAGATAGATAGATAGATAGATAGATAGATAGATAGATAGAAAGAAAGAAATATAGATAGATATTTTATTTCAGTCTTTTGCTAGCTGAAAACATAACTTTGAGAAACCCTACCTTATGGTTTATCAGGAGTTCGGGACTGGAAAAATAGCAGCAGCTCTGTACAAAAGTGCTGCTATATGTGAGATCTTAGTCTAGTACCTAAAAATGTTAACCTCAGCTAGAGAGATGGCAGAATTCTACAGCTAGTGATAAAAACTAGCTCTGACAGCAAGCTATGCTTGTTTTCAAATGTTTTAGTTATACATTACTCTACTAAATCTGCAGTAAATTCCATTTCCCTACTTGAAGTAGTTGCTCTGAATATGCAGGGAAAGATTTTTCTTCCTTTGTAAACATTTATGTCTCTCTTATAAATTATTGGCATACCACAAAATTATTACAACTTACGCCAAATAAAATGTCCACCAACTGCTGCCAACAATTCTGAAATCAATTTAGGGGGCCTACATACGAGCCTACAATCAAATTAAACAAAACTCTACAATGCTAAGGAAATTAGATTATTCCAAATGCTTATCTTCCCATTTGTGCATTTGCGTTATAGATGCTGCTGCATCTTTTTCCCCTCCGCAGACAGTGAGTCCGCTTAGTATCTTCTGCTCCTGGATACAAATGTGTCTATAATTGGGAATTCTTTTCCTTTTCATAACTGCAGCAAAGACAGGCAGGGAAAGAAAGCAATATGGACAACTTCTCCTTGTGCCAAACAGGTGCAGATCTGAATCACCTGCCAAGTGACCCTCATTTCACGTGTCAACCATAGTATTGAAGATGAGATGCAGGAGCTGGCAGCAATCAAAGCGGCACTGAGCTGCTGCAGAGCTATCCTCTCCCTTTCCATTGATTTCTGTTCTTTGCTGAAGTGCTGGGTGTCAGACAGGTACAGAGGAAGCAGGGCAAGTCTGCAAACTTGAAGTGCTAGCTTGAACAGATGGCAACGCAGCAAGAACTAGAAAATGATAGTCTAGGACTTAAACTTCCAGGGAGATATGAATATTTCTGAGGAAATGTCTTGGGGCTGATACTCCAGTTGCATTGCTGCATTTCTTTTTGAAAAGAACTGTGCTTAACACTGTACAGAAACACTGCTCTTGCGGGAGAAATAAAAAGGTAAGTATATCTATATATCAAGCATTGTACTGGCCTTCAGACCTAGCCAATATACTGCAAAAGGCAGATCTGTGTTTGCTACAATACACATTTTGGCCTCCACAGGAAACTGAATGCAACCCAAACAGACCCAGCAATCTGTAATGAGTCCATGTTAACACAACTCCATCTGTGTTTTGTGCTTGGCCACAGAAATAGCTCCTTAGAAGTATTAAAAGTCCAAAGATAAGATATTATTTTCTTCACTGGCATTTCCATCATCCAGGAATTGAAATGTTATTTTTAGCTCCATAAATTATTCCCTCAGGCATTGGCGATGACTGTGACAAAGGCAAACGCACACAAGAAAAACTACTTGGAAAATATAAATACTAGGCCTCTCTCACCAGCTAATGCACTTTCGGCGTGTCAGGAATTGAAAATATTTTCCTCTTCTTTCTACCAGATTAGCTATTAAGGGGCCAGAAGCCAAAGTGGTCACTTGCTAGTGATAGTGTAAAACTGTAAGATGCCTGTCTATTGTTGCATATTGTCTACTACTATGTAACAGTGGATACTCTCATGGAGTTCATAAGGTCTTGGTGACTTCATTAAGGATTTTTTATTGCTTATTTTCTCCTTTACCCTTATTCTCTGAAGGTTCTAAAAGACAACAGCAATTGGAAAACAAAAGGAAAACCATCAGAAGATGAAAATCGAGAAAATTTCTGTATTTCAGTAACACTGGTCAATATCCAGACTAACGCTGCACCAGCGCAAGAGTGTTTTGCATTGCATGGGAGCTGCATTGCACCTCAGGAGTTGTGGCAGCTGCAGAGGGAAGGGGACCCCACCAAAAATGTGTCCCTCATCTCACACAGTGGAAAACACTTTTGCATCAGTGTGGCATTAGTCTGAATAGTGGCCAGGAACAGTGAAATTTAGGAAATGTATAAGTATGGATCTGCAACAGAATATTGGCTGTGTGTTACCTGTGGCAACAGAATGTTACCATTGCCTGTGCATGAAGGATGTGGGTACGTTTCCCCCTGCGAAGCAGAAGGGGTTGTGAATGTCTTGAAGAAGTATTTTGCAAGCTAGAAATTTCCCACTCTTTTTGCTCAAGTCATAAGAACATAAGAACAGCCCTGCTGGATCAGGCCCGAGGCCCATCTAGTCCAGCATCCTGTTTAGTACAGTGGCCCACCAGATGCCGCTGGAAGCCAAAGGCAGGAGTTGAGGGCATGCCCTCTCTCCTGCCATTACTCCCCTGCAACTGGTACTCAGAGGCATCCTGCCTTTGAGGCTGGAGGTGGCCTTTAGCCCTCCAACTAGTAGCCGTTGATAGACCTCTCCTCCATGAAGTTATCCAAACCCCTCTTAAAGCCATCCAGGTTGTTGGCTGTCACCACATTTCATGTCAGAGAATTCAACAAGTTGATTAAGCGTTGTGTGAAAAAGTACTTCCGTTTTTTGGTCCTAGATTTCCTGCCAATCAATTTCATGAGATGACCCCTGGTTCTAGGGTTAGGGGAGAGGGAGAAGAATTTCTCTCTCTCCACTTTCTCCACACCATGCATGATTTTATAGACCTTTATCATGTCTCCCTGCAGTCTTTTTTCTAAACTAAAAAGCCCCAGGTGTTGTAGCCTTGCCTCATAAGAAAGGTGCTCTAGGCCCCTGATCATCTTGGTTGCCCTCTTCTGCACCTTTTCCAGTTCTACAATGTCCTTTTTTAGTGACCAGAATTGTACGCAGTACTCCAAGTGTGGTTGCACCATAGTTTTGTATAAGGGCATTATAATATCAGCAGTTTTATTTTCAATCCCCTTCCTAATGATCCCTAGCATGGAACTGGCCTTTTTCACAGCTGCCACACATTGAGTTGACACTTTCAATGAGCTGTCCATCACGACCTCAAGATCTCTTTCCTGGTCAGTCACCAACAGCTCATATCCTATCAGCGTATACTTGAAGTTGGGGGTTTTCATCCCAATGTGCATCACTTTACACTTGCCAACACTGAACCGCATTTGCCACTTTGTCGCCCACTCACCAGTTTGGAGAGATCCTTTTGGAGCTCCTCACAATCCGTTTTGGATTTCACTACCCAAAAGAGTTTGGTATCATCTGCAAATTTGGCCACCTTGCTGCTTACCCCTGCTTCTAGATCATTTATGAATAAATTTAAAAACACCGGTCCCAGTACAGATCCCTGGGGAACCCCACTTCTTACTTCCCTCCATTGTGAAAACTCTCCATTTATACCTACCCTCTGTTTCCTGTCTTTCAACCAGTTAGCAATCCACACATGTACTTGTCCCCTTATCCCATGACTGCTAAGTTTTCTCAGAAGTCTTTGATGAGGAACTTTGTCGAAAACTTTCTGGAAGTCCAGGAATACTATGTCAACTGGATCACCTTGATCCATACACTTGTTGACACTCTCAAATAACTCCAAAAGTTTTGTGAGGCAGGTTTTACCTTTGCGGAAGCCATGCTGGTTCTCTCCCAGCAGGGCCGGTTCTTCTATGTGCTTTACCATTTTATCCTTGAGGATGCTTTCCATCAATTTACCTGGAACAGACGTTAAGCTAACCGGTTTTCTGTTAACTGTCTTCTGAGTCGACAAACATTCCACTCCACTGAGTTACACTGGAGCAGTTTTGGATTATTTTGTTTGGTTGACCTTGTAGGGTTTTTTCCTTCAGTTTGTTGTGAAACCAACATATGCAAGTTACCACAAATTTGGCACTACCTCCCTCTCACCCAAAGATGCTCTGGTTATGTATCCATAGGGATCACAGCATGCCCAGAACTTTTGGAACTATATATTTATGGCTGGCTCAGATAGGAAAATGATAAAAGTACAATTTCTTCATAATCTAGATGCAATGGATCAAATCCACTTTGTCCAAAGGTTAAATTAAGGTTGGTCTGCTCCAATGAGTTAAGCCACGTTTTACAGATAATGAGAGGCATGATAAAAAGAGAGGCCATACATCCCATCATTGTCTCGCAATATCTGTAGTAAGGATCATATTTATTTATTATTTATTTTCTATGTAAACCAATTTGGAAATTTTTGTTGAAAAGTGGTATATAAATAGTAGTAGTCACCTTAATTGGCGCAGCAGGGAAATGCTTGACTAACAAGTTGTAAATTCTGTTGTAAACTGCCCAAAGACATAAGTTTTGGGCGGTATTAAAATGTTTTAATAAATAAATAAATAAATAACAAGCAAAAGGTTGTTGGTTTGAATCCCTGCTGCTACTATATCAGGCAGCAGTTATATAGGAAGATGCTGAAAGGCATAATTTCCTACTGTGCAGGAGGAGGCAATGGTGAACCCCTCCTGTATTCTACGAAAGACAAGCACAGGGCTCTGTGGGCACCAGGAGTCAAAATCAACTTGACGGCACACTTTACCTTTAGGAGGAGGAGGAGGAGGACGAGGACGAGGAGGAGGAGGAGGACAAGGAGGAGGATGCATAATACAAGGGTAGCACACTGTGCTTGTTGAAGGATTTTCTCATTTTGGTTCTTTTTGAGGGGCTTGCTAGTTAACCTCATTTTTGCTTAATATCTTTAAATGCGATTGTTTTAATCATGCATTGATACATCTCTGCCAGCAATGTGGCAAAAGGTGGCACCAACTTCAGACTCTGAAAATAATTCTTCCGAACCCTGTCTATGTATTGATTCTGCTTCTGACAGGAAGAGGCTCAAAGGTAGGCTCCCTTGATTGGTCTCACTGAATGAAATCTATAGATCAGTTTATCATAGCTATAAATTGTGTCTAATTAATCTACACTTCTGTTTCACTTAGTAGCTGGTTCTAAATCTAAATCTAAATGTTGAATCTGCTGAATCTGCTCTTGTATTGTATCTACTAGTCAGTTTTACATACTGTGTTTGTTACTTAGTGCAGTGTCTCCCAATCAGGGATACATTTAAGGCTTGTAAGAGGTACTCAGAGCTCTCCTGCCTTCCTGCTTCACTGTCTATTGATTGGGACACACCTTGTTGCCTCCTGATCAGAGGACTTGGCTATTACAGTCATTGGCTTACATCCAGATTAATTTACTCATGGATAGCACTATTAAAATTAGTGGGACAAATTTATTTGTCCTATTAATTTCAGTGGGAATACTCATGAGTAATTTAGTTTGGATGTAAGCCAATGACTGTAATAGTCTGACCAGCTTCAGACATACACTTTATAACACTAACTGGAGTTAAAATTCTGAACTCCAATTCACGCCGCAGATGTTCACCCAACTGTGGCCTGCAAAATTCCAGTTCCAGGACCTCCCAGCAAGCTCCGCAGCCGGGCTGTGGGCAAAACGTCACCACATCAGCAAAGTGGCTGTGCCTAGCCACAATCTCAAGGGTGTGTGTCCTTCACACTCACTAGCTTCCTCGGTCGGATGACAGCTAACCCTTTCCTCACTCTTCTCCTAGCTATGTTATCCTAATTAATTTTCCGCAAAGCAGTAGGTCGTGGGACTAATACTTGGTAGTAGAGGGGCACATCCTCCAGCAGGGCCATCCTTAGGGGAGTGTGGTGCTGATCACACAAGTGCAGGGCAGCTTCCTTCATGAACTGTAGAGAGGAGGAGAGGGAAGGTGGTGGTGAACATGGTATGCAAGGTCCCATCCTGATTCTCTGCAAAGCAGTTAACTTTTTGTGCTCGCTCCCTTAACCTCATTTTGAAGGGTGGCTCCATAAGTGGGTTTGCCGCCATGGTGCCACAAGGATCAGGCCAATCCAGGCGGTTCACACACATGTGAAAAACTGGGCTGGTCTCCCGTAGCCTGATTCTGCACACACATGTGAATAGCCTCAGTATCTAATCAAACGCTTGGGTGAATAGATGTGTTTTAACTGCCTTTTTGAAAGTTGCCAGAGATGGGAAGGCTTTTATTTCAACAGGGAGTGCATACCAAAGCCTTGGGGCAACAATGGAGAAAGCTCATGCCTGAGTAGCCACCAAATGAGCCAGTGGCAACTGCAGATGGACCTCTCCTGATGATCTCAATGGGCGGTGGAGTTAGTGGCAAAGAAGACGTTCTCTTAAATACCCAGGGCCTAAGCTGTTTAGAGCTTTATAGGTTATAACCAAAACCTTGTATTTTGCTTGGAAACCTATCAGCAGCCAGTGTAGCTCCTTCAATACTGGAGAAATATGGTCTCTCCAAGATGACCCAGAGACCAACCTGACTGCCACTTTCTTTACCAACTGCAGTTTCTAGACTATGTACAAAGGCAGCCCCACATAGAACACATTGCAGTAGTCAAATCTGGAGGTTATCAGCATATTTACCACTGTTCTGAGGTCATTTATCTCAAGAAATGGATGCAACTGGCATATCAGCTGAAACTGATAGAAAACACCCCTGGCCACCACCTTTACCTGAGAAACCAGGGAGAGGCTTGGATCCAGAAGCACCCCCAGACTGCTAACCTGTACCTTCTGGGGAAGTGTGACCCTATCC
Organism: Hemicordylus capensis; assembly: GCF_027244095.1. NCBI lineage: Eukaryota > Metazoa > Chordata > Lepidosauria > Squamata > Cordylidae > Hemicordylus > Hemicordylus capensis. The sequence goes on from NC_069657.1 coordinate 61,163,830, forward strand.
ATAACAGGAAGATCAAAATTGTTTTCCAAGTTCCATCCCCACACAATAAGTACCTCAGTCTGATTCACTTTCAGTTGTTATCCCTCTTCCAGCCCATCTGCCTCAAGGCAGGCATTTAGGGAGGTCATTCCTTCTCCTGGTGTTGACATGGAGAAATAGATTTGGGTGTCATCAGCATACTGATAACACCCTGCATGAAATCTCCTGATCTCTCCCAGCAGTTTCATGTAGATGTTAAACACTGGAGACAATATGGAGCCCTGAGGGACACCATACAAAATTTGAGATTTTAAAGAAGTCTGGAGAACAGTCTCCAAGGAACACCATCTGGAACCTGCTCAAAAGGTAGGAGTGGAACCACTGCAAAGCAGTGCCTCCCACCCTCAACCTCCTTCAACACTCCAGAAGGATACTATGGTCAATAGTATCGGAAGCCACCAAGAGGTCCAAAAGGAAAAGTTAGAGCTTTTCAATGACTAAACGCAAAGTTCACCAAGGCACGTTTATCATTTGTTATATGTGCATTTTAAGCAGGATAATTATAATTGAAATGATGCAAACCAATATTTTTGAAAGAACAGTGACACATTTTGAACTGCAGTCTTTTTAAAGTTTTCCTGCCCATATAACAGGTCTCTATAATAAAATTATTCCCATAAGGAAAAGCTGCAAATACAAAACTGAAACACATTGGGATCCTTTCATAAATATTCATCCTTTCATAAATATTGGATGGCAGAGTTCAACACTTTCCCCTTTGTGTCATTAGGTTGGTGCCACCCTCCTGAGTGATTTTTGTGTGTGACACAGCTATCCCAGATCTAACTCTGCAGACAGAGCTTTGGTATATCAAGTAAAATGCCATGCAATAGTGGAAGTCCAGATGCATTATTTACTGTGTGTTGAATAACTGGACATCAACTGAAATTCATGCATATGAATCCATGCAGAGGAGTGCACAAGGAACTCCCTACAGCCTATGAATAATGAAAAGGAATTCCTGGGAGTATGCTTACTGGACAAAAGGTTTATGTCACAGCAGCGATGTACTAGCAACTATTGAATTAACACAACAATTAGGTTTGTATATATATATTTTAAGAGCAATATAAAATGACGTAGCACAAAACAGAATTGTGAAGTTAAAAGGCGTTTCTGTTTCCCAGCTCTGATAATTAACAACACACTAATACAGAATTCATAACTTAATGGCCCATAAACAGTGATAGCTTAATCCTAGCCAATCTTGCTGTAAAAAGGAAAGCATCATAGGCTTATGAAGAGAAGAGTTTGCATGCCAAGGAAACTAAATGCAGTGGTCAAAAAACATTTATCCCTAAGGAGGGTAGATACCAGCCACAACAAATCTCAAGTGCTAATAAGTAATTAAACATGCTTCCCTGATGTGTCGCCTTTAGAAAGGTAGTGTATTTTTATTCTCTTACTCATATATATTCTGTTTGAACCTACTGATGCTACATTTAAGTGGAATATTTTATACGTAGTGGTAATGACACAATCTATAAATATTGCTCCAAGACCAAGTCCAATTTTTATTTATGATCAAAGATCAAAACAAAAGTTAAGAATTGCAACTGTTCAAGATCAGGTCATTGACAGTACTAATTGCTAAACTACGCCTAAATGCAGATAGTGCTGCCTTATCCAATCCACGTTTAGTGTGTGGTCTAGCTTCTTCTTCCTCTTCATTACACTAACAATAAATTCACAAAAATATTTTAAGCTCACAATGGTTACACACATTACTTGATAGCATTCCAGTTTAAAATCCATTTTATTTCAATCCAGTGATGTGTTGGCTGTAGAGGTTCAAATACACACAAAGAGTTCCTCTATTCTAAACGGCTTCCCAATTCATTTCTATGAAGGAAGGCAATCCATGAGCATAGTCAAGTGTGTGCAAACGAATCCTGGACTACAATGACTCTGTGAATCGCAGGTAAGCTTAATAAAGTGGCCTGTGGAATAATTCTGTGGGGAGCCAGGAATTGTGCCAGGGAATCTGAGCTAAAGGACCATTCACAAGTCAAGGCCAGGAAGACCACTGTGGCTCAGGACAAGTTCTAGCCCAGGGATCCCCAACCGTTTTTGAACAAGTGTACCCATTCTGCCACAAACATTCAACATAGGTAACCCAGAGAGAAAGAGAGAGAGAGAGAGAGAGAGAATGAATACATATAGACATAAAAACTCAAATTTAATTGCTACAATTAGGGAGACATGCTACTACAGTCACTGGCTCACATCAGTGGGAGTACTCCATGCTGATTTTCTGAACCTGTCAGGCTGAGGAGAGGGGAACCTGCATTTATACATAGGAATACAGGAGGGGTACTCAGAGCCTGTCCTAGTCCAATAGGAAGCTTCTTATAGCCCTTCCTGTCTGAAAGAGGTCAATAGTCAGCCTGGGTGATTAGGGCCAGTTTAGAGTCTGGGAACACCTCACTGCTCAGGAAGGTACTCCAAATCACAGTTCTAGGGACTCACTACATGTGGCAGAAGGTTCTAACCCCAGTAGTATCCTGCTCAAATGCAGAACAGGGCAAGGAATCTAAAGATAGCAGAGCAGATCTGGTCTTGTCTTGTTCTGTCGGTCTAATCAGGTCACAACAGGTCCAACATGGACCAATGGCTGAAGTCAGGACTGAGATCAGGAATTGGAGAGCCCCAAGGCCCAGCTGAGCATCTACTCAGAAGAACAGAATGTCAGGAAAAGCTCACTCAAGACTGAGGCCTTATATAGTGCAGACTTAAGACTCCTGTCTCATGCTCCTCCCCTCTCTTCCAGGGACTGCAGAAGTTTAAAGGGGCCAGGACCTGTTCCGCGGTCATTAAGTTCCTACAGAGGAGTGTGTGTGTGTGTGTGTGTGTGTGTGTGTGTGTGTGTGTGTCCAGTACAGAGGCTTGAGGAGCCCTCAGATTCAGATGCTACGGACAAAGGTGTATTTTTTGAATGTGGCTGAGGTAGTGGCTCCAAGGGGTCTGGGGCACACTCCGCTGCCTGATCCCTTGAATTCTCATCCACCTATGACAATTGTGGCTACATGGTCCGGTTCAATAAAGTATCCCAGAACCATAGCTAAGGTAGTGGCTCCAAGGGGTGGGTCCAGGATGCACTTGTTGCCTAATCCCCCAAATTCTCCTTGCCCACCCTGAGCTATGGTGGTTGCAGGTGGGGTTCATAACAGTAGCTCCTAGCAATCTGCTTGAGAATTTCTCCTATTTCTATAACCAGATCCAAGGTAAAATGCAAGATATAATGGGGCACGAGAAACATGCTGCTTCACCTTGTGTTATGTGGACATTTCAGCCCCTTCTGATCCTGCTGAGATTTCCTTTGCCATGGGTAGGGACTTCAAGCTAAGAGCATCCAGGGTTTCTGGGAACAACTGAACAAGCACTTTCGATCTCTAAAGAGAATGCTGTTGAGAACAAACTAAGTGGCTGCTGTAAAGGTTTCACGTTGCATCAGTCTGCATTTCCAATTTCAAGCATGGACTGAAGTTCATAATCCCAAGCACATACTAGGGCTATGTGTCATGTCATGTCTGACACACCTGTTGGACCCAATATGCTCTTTGTCAAAAATTGTGGGATGGAATTCTGCCTTGGCAATAGTAAGCCTCTGGCAGTCAGAACAGTTAGGAAGCTCCCTGCTGTCATGGTGGAACTCCATCAGAGTTCAAGAGCTGTGTCAGACTCTCCTCCTTACTGCCCTCTCCTCCTCCTCCTCCTCTTCTCTGTCCTCCTCTCCCTCTCCTCTGCCTTGCTTCCACAGTGCCCCCCTCCACCATCTGCCCTTTTCCCACACACACCCTCACCTGCCAAATTCCCATCCCAGAGCAGAGAATGCTGTCTGTGGCTGGATGAGGGCAGAGGATAGGCTTGGGTGAATGATCTTCGCTCTGGAAGAAACACACAGGGAACAGCTTTGCATTTCCATCACTTGGACTTTAAAGTAAAGGAAAAAAGATCCCTTTAATTTCCTTCTAGGACCTGTTTGTGGCATAGATGCCCCTGCAAAGGATTTTTTTCCCCTTGCCTGAGGCTGCGACCATGGCATCTGTGGCCGTACATGTCAGCCATGGCTGCAGCCTCAGAAAAAAAGCTAGCATTCCCAGGAGCAATTGTACTATTCCCAAGTCCTAGAGGGAAAGTAAAAGACATTTTTTAAATTCACTTTAAAGCACAAGTTGCAGAAGGCAAGGCAGCTTTTTGCATGCTTCAAGTGGAGCAAAGATCGCACACCACAGCATGCCCTCACAGGCTTCATTCTCTGTTCTGCAATGAGATTTGATGCCGGGGGGTGGGGGGGCAGGAAGAGAGAAAGTGGAGGAGATGCAACACAGTGCCACAAAGTGGGGGAAGTGCTGGAAGGAGGAGGGAGGGTCCAACACAGCTGTCAAATCTCTGACCCACCCCTCCAGTTAGGAAAGGCAGACATGCCCCCTCCCCATAGTGCCACTGTTGGGTAGGGTTAGGGCCGAATCCACTTTCTGGGCCATGCACAGGCCTAGAAAATACTCTGCAAATGGCTGAGGACCAGTTCACATTCCACACATTTTCCATTGATTACTGCAACACCAAGTGCTGATTGGCCTATGCAAATGAGCCATCACAGATCAAGCACCATATACTACTTTGAGCTCATCTCAGACACAAAGCTTTCTCAATGCAGCAAGTTAACACCTTTAGGTGAGAACTGAGAAATCAAGCGTTGAGATAGCAGGTGAAGCACTTGTGCTTAGCTCTAAGTGGATATTATTTAAAAATAATAATAATAACTATTGTGTGACTCTTGAATTATCCCCGGGATTTGTCCCCTGCCCACCCACCCCCTTACTTTAACATTCATGATTTTTTACCTTACTTTTCATGTCCCCTGGGAGTAATCTCTTCACTCCCTGTACTGCCATGCTTTGCTTCACAGTTTAGTCTTATTATCCAATTCAGATCATACTAAAACTAACTTCTGCCTCACTGTTTTTATTTTAATTTTTAACTAAAAGCATTTTGAGCAGGGAATGGCAGGGACGAAGGGCAGCTTAAGCTTTCCCCCTCTAGCTATGCAGAGCTCAAAATCACATGCAACCAACTGCCTTTTCTGAGGTGGGAGATGAGATACGAGTACATACCCTGTATATCTTTCTTTGCATGTGGAAAAGCAGCTTGGATGATGGTTTTTAGTGAAGAAACAGCCAGAGGGGAAAGAGTTAATATTATTAATAATTTAAATGGGGTGTACGGTTGCCATATTCAAGCTTCCCCAATCTGGATGGCCTAATTTGCATATTATGGCAGTTAATTCACGTTTGTTTGTTTGTTTGTTTGTTTGTTTGTTTGTTTGTTTGACAGATTTGTATGCTTTCCCCTCCTTCTCTGCCCTCCCATGTGATTGGATCCAGAGTAAAATCCAGGCAATCTGGGCATTGCATTTGAAACCTGTGTAAATCAGGGTGGAATTTGGCTGCTGGGTGGAGGAGCCAAAATCCGGGGGCTACCCTAAATTTTGGGGGACATGCCAACCCTCGTTAAGTGGCTGGCTGGATTCCTTCCTTCCTTCCTTCCTTCCTTCCTTCCTTCCTTCTCTTAAACCTGCAGTTTCTGCAATTGCTTTGTGGGGAAAATATTAGGGGAAAGTTACATTCAGTTGTATTACATGTCTCATTTGGCCCCAAGATCCAAGGTACAAATAATTAACCTGAAATTCCACAAGGACTGAAAGCTGCAAATCCTACACTAGAATACCAAACTAATCTTTTTTATCCTGGTAATTTCTTTGAAGTCTTAATGTTTTAGGGAGGTGAACAAAAAAAACCACCCCAAAAACATGATTTGCTGAACTAGACTGTAATAGCTGAAACTGCCTGTCAAGTTAATGATGATTACATCTTATGTAAAACCACTATAGTGACCTAGATGTGATTTCTGCAAGAAGACCCTTTATCTGTCATGATGCATAGACAGTTACCACCTTACTGTACCTATTTTTCATTTCAGAGCTATCATGTAGCATATTAGCCCATTGATATTTCATGACTTTAGCATAAAAAATAACAAATGTTATCTAGAACATATTACTTCTGTTGCTTATTTAGCAATGATGCTGAAGGGATAAATCATTTCCTCTTTTCTAAGCATGTCAGCATTTAATGGGATCAATCAAACTCAGTGTTGCCAGTCTACATTTCAGTTACTGCAGTGCTTACTGAAATATCATGGAATGTTCACACATATTCTGATCTCTGATGGGAAACTGTCACTACACAGAGTGCTGGTAACCTGTTTGGGTCAGTTTGAATCAGGACTGGCATCAGGGGGTGACATTCTCATGTAGTTGTCACAACCCAAGTAGCCCAGGAAATCAAGAAGGCTGCATTCACACGTAACGGCAAACTGCAGGTAGATGAACCCGAGGTTAATTTTTGTAACCGTGAATCGCATTGCAGACATTTGTCCAACCATAACCTGGCAACCTCCAGTTTCAGGCTAGAGGAGCCACTCTCTTTTCCTGGTCTGCTGAGGCTGCTATGCCAGACTGTGGCAAGGCATCAGGACATTTCCAGGGTGCAGCCATTGGCCATGATCTTCAAGGGGGCATGCCAAGGGCAACTGTGCCTTTTTAGAATGAATCACCCACCCTCGGCTGGGATAGGGCATTTAAATCCAGGAAGAGATCATAATGACTTCTTAGGAGGGAATATGTATATGAGGGAGGGCAAAGGTTCCTGGGGTCTGGTCCACTGTGACCAAGGATGCTCTTGTGACAGCAGACCTGGGAAAGCAATCCAGGAACACCCAAGCACACACCTATCCCATGTTGGCTTGCTGGCCAGGGATTAGCCCTCTCATGAGAGGGCCAGTTCACTGGGGAGGACCAGAGTCTCCAAGACCTGTGGTCCTCCATCAGACTGCACTCTCATGGGTTAGCCCATCCAAATCAAGGGGTCCCCACTTGTGTGGGGCCCCAGTTCTCTCTGGTAAATAATAGAATTTGTACACCATGACCTCCTCCTCTCAATTCAACAGCTTCATGCTTCAAAGGAATAGTGGCCACTCCATGTGTCTGGGTGGTACCAGGTACACAGACTAGGGAAACATCAGGACCAGGGATAGATCTTTACTCTCATTCAAATTTCACAGGTTTGGACTGGTAGAAGTGATTGTGATTGTGTGGAAGCAAGATAATTTTCCTCCTACCTTGCTTCCACACAACCAAAAATTGGGAGCACACACAGCTCCCAAACCTGGGGAAAACACAATTTTTGATCTTGTGAACAACCTAGGGAGAAGGCTGGGTTAAGAAGGACCAGGAAAGGTTGTGAGACTATTCACACAACCGCTCAAAAGTGGGCTAAGGGAGCCCAGCCCACTTTCGAATGGTCATGAGAACCACTGGGAGCCATGCGGCTCCTGGTGGCTAGCCCGCTTAATTCTCCCCCCCCTTAAATGAGGTTAGCGAAGCGAGCACTCCATTAACCCCATTTTGGCAATTGTGAGTCACCACCACGTGGCTCCACAACATGGTGACTCACAAGGTGACTCAGAGGTTCCTCAGAATGCCTTGCACGGGGCATTCTGGGCCCCCGATCTCCGCCACTCCTACCGGCTCCGTGACAGAGCCAGTAGGCTTTTGGTTGGCTGATCCAGCTGCCCAGGAATGGCTGGATGTTCGTCTGCCGGGAGAGTGGGTCGAGCCCGCCCTCCCCAAAGCCCTGCAGGCTGTACACACGGATCACATGTAGAACCTCCTTGTGAAATAAATATAGTTGTAACTCTAATATATGAGCTCTGGGATGAAAGAGTGTGTAAGACCAGACTCATAGAAGTGTTTATACCAGAAGTAACTGAAAGTAAGCTGTACTATCAAAGAAATTGTTCTGTAAACAACCAAGAGAACTACCCTACTTCTTGGGGCTATGCTCACGGCCACTGGAAAGCGGGCTAAGGGAGCCCAGCCTGCTTTCCAGTGGTCATGTGCTGAAACAGGAGCCATGTGGCTCCCGGGAGCAACCTGCACTTAATACTCCCATTCTTAAATGAGGTTAGTGGAGCAAGTGGCTCCATGCCATGGCTCCATGCCATGGCCACTCACAAGGAGACCCCCGACCAGGAGGCTCCAACAAGCCTCCTGGCATGGGGGTCTCCCCAGAAAGAGACTTCCGAGGTCCGGGCAGCTCATGATCCCTGCTGCCCCTACCGGCTCCATGACGGAGCCGGTAATCGTGTGGGTGGCCTATGTGGTCGTCCAGAGTGGGCTAGCCACTCGTGTGCAGGGCGGGCGGGCTTGACCTGTTCTCCCCACCTAACCCCATCCGGCGCTCTACACAGCTCGTGTGGAGGGTCTCATTAAGTAGAGAAACAAGAAAACCTCAAAAATGGTAAATTACTACATCTTTATTTGTTTTGTGAAATAACAAAGGGGCGTGTCTCTGTCTGTACCTCCACACCTACATCACTGCGTTACCAAACCTGAAGACCCCTATAAAGAAAGTCCTGGTTATATAGAGAGCATATAGTGGCAGCGAAAGAAGATCCTGTTGAAAAGATTAGAAAGTAAACATTTTAAAGAAACTTTAGCAAATACACACAAAATCTCTTCTGTTTTGTCAAGCATGCTAGCATGTGTGCCCATCCCACACATCTGTGTCTGACATTGACATAGGGGGCATGGCCAGACTCAAAAATGGGGCTGCTCAGCCCTGTTTGCAGGGTTCTTCAGACAGTGCTGCATTCCCATTCTTTTCTATCACCACACCCTCTTCATCCTATATAATAAAACCCTAAGGTACCTGCGTCTGTGTCTCTGGCAGGTGTTCTGCGCATGCGTGGTGCATGTGGACGCAGCAACGGAAACTACGCACACAACTGCGTGCGCACATAGTTACCGTCTCTGCGTCATAGGTCCGCGTAGCAACCCGTTAAACCTGCAAACAGTTCTACACAACTCTTCTAGTGCCTGTTAATGTAACAGGCTTAATGTCTAGTCTGACATAAGATGCAGGGGTGTGGCTAGGCGGCCCCAGGAAAATGGCAGCTCATGTTCTTCAAACACATTCACACGATGGTGGCTCTGGCTTTGAGTGGTAAAGATGAGTCCCTACTGCCACGCACTTCCTTGCCCTCTCCTCATGGGTGGCAGGATGGATCCACCCCTGCTCTGGATAAAGAGGTTTTTAAAGTGGTGGCTCTCTTATATGTAAGAAAGGGAAAGAAAGATTGTGCCATCGAGTCAGTGTCGACTCCTGGTGACCACAGAGCCATGTGGGTTTCTTGGTAGAATACAGGAGTGGTTTATCATTGCCTTCTCCCGCACAGTGTGAGATGATGCCTATCAGCACCTTCGTATATTGCTGCTGCCCAATATAGAGTTTTCCAATATAGGAGTTTCCCATATGCTGAGAAACACACCAGCGGGGATTCGAACCAACAGCTTCCTGCTCTCTAGGCAGGCTGCTTGCTAAACCCCCCTTCAGCTTAGCACAGCATCTCTCCTAGCGGCTGTTGCAGTTGTCTCCCTTATGCTTCTGTTTAGACTGTGAGATCCATTGGGACAGGAAACCATCTTTTCATTTCTTTTGTTATGTAAACCCCTTTGTCAAGTTGTTCCTGAAAAGCAGTTGTGTAAATATTCTTTAAAATAATAATAATATCACAACAGGCAGGGAGAAAACTAAACAGTCTGTATTACTTCCAGGCCTGAACAAACAGATTTATCAGATAATTGAACAATGTACTGTCTGTGCCAGCATGAGGGGAAAAGTCATCAGAGCCACTTATGCACTCTGTCCTCCCACATTGACCTTGGCAGAAAGTTGGGACTAACTTTTTCCACCAGGGTAAAAAGTCCCATTTTATGATCACTGAATATTTTTCAAAATGTACTGAAGTAGTCAAGCTGCCCCATACCACATCAGGAGCACTTACTGAGAAAATGCAGACCACTTTTGTCTGCTCCAAACTAGAATTCTTGATCAAATAGTCTGTTACATAAGATCTTAGTTTTCTGCATCCCTCTAAAGGTTTGCAGAGGCCAATGGATTGCAGCATCTTATGTCCAGCTTACTTTTGCCAGGAACAATGAAGTGAAGTGAAGTTCTTAGAGCAGCCTTTTCAGATTTCCCACCTTGCTCTGTTGGCATACTGGACATCTTCTTTTGTACATAGCTTCTTACTGGCAGTGCTGTTGATAGGGGAGAAATTGCACTTCCCAATTTTTTCTTCATAGTTAAATCCATGCTGAATTGTCTTTCACAGTCTACAGAAAAGAAACAATTAATATACAACTTGCCCAAAGGAAACGTTTGACAGTGGTCAAATTTGCACGTAACGTGAAACCGGATGTTGACGAACCAGTGGTTCCAATTTTACTCCGTAAATAGCCTTGCAGACATTCATCCAACCGCAGTTTGGCAACCTCCAGCTTCAGGACAGGGTGGCCTTTCCTGCTCTTGGCCATATCCCAGCAAGCTCCATAGCCAGACTGTTAGCAAAGTGTCAGCACATCACCAGAGCAGCAGTGATTGGCCATGATCTTGAAGGGGGCGTGTCAAGCACAATCATGCCTTTTCAGAACAACCCACCCTTGGAATGAAAAGGGCATTTAAATCCCTTTAAATGCTATACCATGCCACGGGGAGCCAGCGTAGCGTAGTGGTTAGAGTGCTGGACTAGGACCAGGGAGACACAAGTTCAAATTCCCATTCAGCCATGATACTTGCTGGGTGACTCTGGGTAAGTCATTTATCTCTCAGCCGAACCTACTTCACAGGGCTGTTGTGAGTCGAAACCTAAGTACATACCACCACTCTGGGCTCCTTGGAGGAAGAGCGAAATATAAATGTAAAATAATAATTTAAAAATAAATAAAAATGCCAGTGCTTCTTCTGACAGTGATTGCACTACTGATTGTACTACAGAGCCCTGAAACAAAACTGTCACACAAAAACAATTTCTGGGGGGAGGGGGCTTGGGGCACTATTTCCTTGTTACTTGGGGGAGGGGAGGGGACATGATGACTTCCTAGGAGGGGATAGATAGATAGATAGATAGATAGATAGATAGATAGATAGATAGATAGATAGATAGATAGACAGGCAAAGGATCCTGGATGGTCTGTCCTGTCATGATCTAGTATGCTCTTGTGAGAGCTCATTTAGCAAAGCAATCCATGCAGACCAAACTACCCTCCTGCTCTGTTGGCAGCTTGTTGCTGGCACACTACCACTCTCATGAGAGGGCCAATCTACTGGGGAAGACCATTAGAACAAGCACCTTAGGTCTTCCATCAGACTGCATGCTCATAAGTTGAGCAAACCCAACAAAGCAGGCCCTGCTTGCGTCGGGCCCTCCCTCTCTCTGGTTAAAGATAGAACTTTTGTACTGCAACCCGCCCCCCCTCCCATGGGTCATGCAAGAACCCAAAGGAGATTGTGACACTCCATGTGTCAGAGACTAGCCACATGTGTGGACAGGGGGAACACCAGGTGTGGAGACGTATCTTTACTCCTTTTCAGAATTCCTGGGTGCAGGCCGTTGTCATGCCAAATGCAGATCTGCTGCCATGGGGAATCACGAGAGAGGGGAGCCCCAATTTCCAATTTTGCTGTTTAGGTGCACAAGCAAGGGTGCACATGTCCACATGGGTGGATGGGCTAGCAGGGGGGACACTGTGACAGCTACCTGGTGGCAGTCACCAAGCCAGGGATAGCAGTTGCTGGGGTACCCTTCCCCACTGTTTTCCTGCATAGAGCAACCAGGCTCGATATAGAGCCCCCATGGCCTGATACTCTTGTGAGAAAGCTGTACATGGGATAAGGGGTATTTATTATTTGTTTATTTATTTATTTACACAGTCAGACAGGTGTTATTGACTGGTTTGTTTTATCCAGACATCGAGTCCTTCCCAAGGACCTGGGATGCCAGAATTTTATTATCAGTGTTGTTGCTGTTTTTATAGATATTATCGCAAAATAGAGGCTGTTCCCAGTAAAGTTGCTTTTTGTAATTGGCTGATGGTGATTTCTGTGGCCCCTATGGTGTTGAGGTGCTCTTCAAGGTCTTTTGGGATTGCACCCAGGGCGCCAATTACCAATGGGATTATTTTGGTCTTCTTCTGCCACAGCCTTTCAATTTCAATTTGTAGATCTTTGTATTGGGTGATTTTTTTCTATTTCTTTTTCTTCTATTCTGCTATCCCCTGGTATTGCTATGTTGATTATTTTAACTTGTTTTTCCTTCTTCTCGACTACAGTTATATCTGGTGTATTGTGTGGCAGATGTTTGTCTGTTTGTAGTCGGAAGTCCCATAATATTTTTGCATCTTCATTTTCTTCCACTTTTTCAATTGTATGGTCCCACCAATTTTTGGCTACAGGTAGCTTGTATTTTTCACAGTTGTTCCAGTGTATCATCCCTGCTACCTTGTCATGCCTTTGTTTGTAGTCAGTCTGTGTGATCTTTTTACAACAGCTGATTAGGTGGTCCACGGTTTCATCTGCTTCTTTACAAAGGCAGCACTTGCTGTTTGTGGTGGATTTTTCAACTTTGGCTCTTATTGCATTTGTTCTTAGTGCCTGTTCTTGTGCAGCCAGTATTAAACCCTCTGTTTCTTTCTTCAAGTTGCAATTCTTAAGCCATTGCCAGGTCTTGGTGATGTCTGATTTTCCACTTATATTGTGCAAATATTGACCATGCACATGCAGGGGCTTCTTTTTCCATTTTTCTGCTCGGATCTTGACTTGTTCTTTTTTGTAGGCCTCCTTTGTTTCATTGGTGTTGAATAGTTTCTCGTTATTGACCATTTGAAGTGCATCTTCTTCACTGTCCTTGATATATTCTTCAAGGCCTCTTTTCTCCTCCTCTACTGTTTGATGGACTTGCAGCATTCCTCTTCCACCTGAGCTGCGAGGGAGGTATAGCCTATCGACATCACTGCAGGGGTGCAGAGCATGATTGATGGTCATGATTTTCCTGGTCTTACGATCCAGCGTCTCTAGCTCTGCCTGGGTCCAGTCTATTATTCCTGCAGTGTATCTGATAACAGGTATAGCCCAGGTGTTTATGGCTTGTATGGTGTTCCCGCAATTGAGTTTGGACTTTAAGATAAGGGGTGTGCACGGAATCGCGGAGCTGCAGTCTGACACTGGGGTGGGGGGTTCCATTAAGGGCGGGGGCGAGTTTACTTACCCCTCCCGCGCTTTCCCAACTCCGGCGCCGTATTTACTGTAGAAATAGGGCGGCAGGAAAGCTCCCTGCCACCCCCTTCACTGCTTGGCTCCTTTTAGAAATCGGGCGGCAGGATACCTCCCTGCCTCCCCTTTCCCTGCTTGGCTGCAGGGAAGAGAGGCGGCGGGGGGGGGAGACTTTTGCAGAGCTAAACGGCTCTCCAAAGTGCTTTGGCCGACTCCTCTCCTCCGGCCCCCAATCCCACTGCCAAGGCATTGCGACCACTCCTTCTCCTCCTGCACGCCTTTTCCCGACAGGTGATCTGTCAGCACTCACATGGAGTGCTGCAAGAAATCTCCTGTCGGGAGAAGGCGTGCAGGAGGAGAAGGAGTGGTCGCAATGCCTTGGCGGTGGGATCGGGGGCCGGAGGAGAGGAGTCGGCCAAAGCACTTTGGAGAGCCATTGAAAGGAGGAAGAAGCTCTCTCTATGCGCCCACACACAAACCCACCCCACGCACGCACACCGCGCGCTGCTTCCTCTGCCTGCCCCACAAAAGCCTGCTCTGCTGCTCCTAGGCAGCTCTGCAAAAGTCTCCCCCCCCCCGCCACCCATCTTCCCTGCAGCCAAGCAGGGAAAGGGGAGGCAGGGAGGTATCCTGCCGCCCGATTTCTAAAAGGAGCCAAGCAGTGAAGGGGGTGGCAGGGAGCTTTCCTGCCACCCTATTTCTACAGTAAATACGGCGCCGGAGTTGGGAAAGCGTGGGAGGGGTAAGTAAACTCTCCCCCGCCCTTAATGGAACCTTTTTCAACCCTGCCTTGAAAAACACTGCAGAACAGAAGCACCAAATAAAAGGTAATCTGTCCCTCCCCCGCAAAAGCACACATTTCAAAGACAGCCCCAACATGCCAAAAAAAGACTCACTGACCCAGAATCCACTGCCAGCCACAGGGCCTGTGCTGCAGTAACATCATTGGCACAAGTTGCTCTCTCCCATACAATTACATACAATGTAATGTAATAAATAACTAAATTATGACTCCCGCAGCTGCCACTGCACCTCAGCAGCCTCAGCAGCAGCAAGCACAGTAAACTACAGCAATGTCTTCATCCACTTCTTAACTGAGTACACCTTGCAATATAGAATTCAGATTGCAGAGCAAATCAAAACAGTGAGTGAAGCACCAGTTAGTCTCAAGGCCAGACATGGAGCTCCTCGCAGCAATCACCAATGAAATACTGGAGAGAGCAAGAGAGCTGAGCTGCCATTGTCTGTTTCTCACTATTTCACAAACAAAATAAACCATAACTCAGGCAGGCACCCAAGTGCTGCCAAAATCCAGCAAAACTAGATAGTTATAGCAGCAATAGCACAGCATTATACTTACTCAGTACTGAGAAAAACACAAAACCAAATCCTCCTTCCTTCCATCCTGCTGGACCCAGAGAGACAGGAGGACAGAGCAGTCATGGCCTGATGGACCAATGGTCTGACAAGAAACAAAGCTTATACACTTACCATGAGAAGAACTCTTCTTCTCTTCTTCTCCAGTGTACATCCCTGCCTGCCTGTGTCTTGATAACACCATGGCCTCAGATTGGTGCTGACAGCTGACTGACAGCCTGACACATGGGTCAGGGCACCAGTCCATCATCTCATCATTGGCCATGGTGGTGGTGTGCATGCATATCTCTGTGTGTCAGCAGCATTAACAGGCAGATTTTGACATATCTGGGTTTGGGGTTGGCCACAGTGGAGCAAGCTGCCAGTGGTGTTGCAGTGGGTGGGGGTGACCATGAGTCACTCACCATCCATGGCCAGCTCAGAATAGCCCAGCAGGTGGAATTTGGCCTTCAGGAAGACCAGCTGCTCCTCAAGTCAGCATGAGCAATGGGGTGTCACCACGTCCCCAGCCATAGAGAACACCCTCTCACTCTGGATGCTTGTTGGGGGGCATGAGTGGAACTGTCTGGCAACTATCACCACATCCAGCCACACTTGCAAGTTGTTGCCCAAAACTGGATCAGCTCCATCTCCCAGCCCACCAGCAGATCCTGCAGGTACTGCAGAACTCACTGCTCAGCACTGCTGCAGCAGAGACTCCTCTCATACTCCTGACAAGACATCAAGGAAACCTTCTGTGAACCATTGGGTGGGATGCTGAGGTGGAACTACCAGCTCGATTGGCCCTGCCAGGGTCACCATGCTGCTGGACCAGAAAGTGGTGGTGATGCTGCTGGTAGGAGTGGAGTGCACAGTAGAAGTAGGAGCTTCAGCACCACCCACCCATCCTGATCATGCCCCAGCCTCCTCTCCTCTGCTCGCCTGAACTCTTCAGCCAGGAGGTCCCTCTGGGCAGCTGGTTAGGGGTGACTGCATTGCCCTTCATGCTTGGGTCATATAGGGAGGGGAAAATATGCACTGTTGAGACACCCAAGGGTGTCCTGTGTGGATACACCACTCCAGTCCTCAGCCAACCTGCCAAAGCAATTGCTTCTTCAATAGTCAGCATGGACTGGAGCTCAACCATCATATTCCTAAGGAGAAGAGTGGTGGTTAAAGTCTGGCTCAGTGTTGCTGTCTCAGCACACAAGCCATTTGTGGCAACAAAGAATGGCTGGAGTGCCAAGACAACCTTGGAAATGAGCACCCATTCCTGCTTAAATAGGTCACATACTTCCAAGCCAGGTCAGGGATGGCGACTCTTGCTCCTGCAGGCACTGGAGCAAAGGAAAGGTGGAGTTTGACTGGGTTGGAAAACCCCAAGAGATCCAGTGTTCATCAGGTAGTCTGAGCTCAGGAACTTAAGAACGTAAGAACAGCCCTGCTAGATGGCACAAGACCCATCTAGTCCATCATCCTGTTTCACACAGTGGCCCACTAGATGCCTCTGGGGAGCCCACAGGCAAGAGGTATGTGCATGCCCTCTCTCCTGCTGTTGCTCCCCTGCAACTGGTCTTGAGAGGCATCGTGCCTCTGAGGCTGGAGATGGCCCACAGCCACCAGACTAGTAGGATTCCTCTTTGCTGGTAGGGCTGTGAGCCAGCTCCAAACTTATTTATTTTTGTTATTTATTTATGTATTTATTATTATTTATTACATTTATAAACCGCCCCATCCAGAGGTTCTGGGTGGTGTACAACAACTTTTTAAAAGACATAAAAACACACAATTCAAAACACAGTGCTAAAAACAATATAAAAACAATTCAAAACCAATTAAAACCATTTAAAACCAATTAAAATACTTTTTAAAAACAACAACACTTTACAAGCCTTGGAAGGCCAGGGCAAACAAATAATTTTTTAGGGCTCTCTTAAAGGCCGACAGCGAGCCTAAACTGCGGATATCTGCCGGGAGTGCATTCCATAGACCAGGAGCAGCTACAGAAAAGGCCCAGTTCCATGTCACCACCAGACATACCGGTGGTAACTGGAGATGGACCTCTCCCGATGACCTCAACGAGCGATGGGGATCATACCAAAGAAGGCGCTCTCAAAGGTAGCACGGACCCAAGCTGTTCAGAGCTTTAAAGGTAATAACCAGCACTTTGTATTTCACCCTGAAACATATTGGCAGCCAGTGCAGCTGTTTTAAGACAGGCATAATATGGTCTCTCCGGGTTACCCCAGAGACCAATCTGGCTGCTGTATTTTGAACGAACTGAACTTTCAGAACTATGTACAAAGGCAGTGTCAAGGTCTTGACCAGACTTGGCTGCACGCTGTCGACATATAGTTTGAAGAATGTTGTTTTTCAGCAGTGAGTAGCCGACTGACGACGTGATTTATAGTGCAAGCCACGAGAGCTCCCAGCTGGCAGGGATTTAAGGCTTATCAGCCCTCTGCAAGAGGCATTTGCTTTTCCTAAGAGTCTCTAATTGATCCCTGCGTCTCGTGACATGCCGCTGTTGGGGGGTCAGCGGGGGTTGTTTGCATAGCTCTTCTTCCAATTGGTCTTTCACGATTTCTGCTGCCTCAGGTTGTTGTGCCTGCTCAGAGTCATTATCCACAGCTGTTTCATGAACGCTGACAGCCGGGCTCTGCCCCTCAGACACTCCTGCATCGCCTGGAAAGTTGACAGCTTCCCCTTCCTCCTCGCTGTCGGAGATCGAGGGCGTGACAGACAGCCCCACATAGAGCACATTGCAGTAGTTGAGCCTGGCGGTCACCAGCTGATGCACCACTGTTTTGAGATTGTTCTCTTCAAGGAATGGATGCAGCTGTCGAATCAGCTGAAGCTGATAGAAAGCGCTCCCAGCCATAGCCTCCACCTGAGATACCATGAGGTATCTAGTGAGGCCTGGATACAAGAGCACTCCTAAGCTGTGTACCTGTTCCTTCTGGGAGAATGTAACCCCATCCAAATTTGGTTTGAGATTGAACCAAACTGGGCACCAGTCCAGATGGGCCAACCAAGCCCTCCCAGTCTGGATTCAAACTGAGCTGTGAAACTCAGTTTTGTGCACATCCCTATGGCGGAACTCAAAGTGGCCCCACACCATGCTGCTATTGGTCCAGGACTGTTTCAGTGGTGATGGTTCTACTGGGGCTGCTGGTTCCTTCTGGGGGCCACCACCACCACCCTCAGTCTGGGGCTGAGAAGATCCAGTAAGTGGAAACAGTTCCTTCTGCTGCTCCTCTGTCTCAGATGAAGGGGCCACACTGCCACAGGGATTGGGGAGGATGGAGATCTGGTGCCCACTCAGCATCAACAGAAGCAGCATCACCCCTTCTTCTGCTTGGCACTCTGCTCCTGGCTCTGCCTCGCAACCTCCTGAACATCCAGAGTTGTTGTTTTTAATTCAAGCCCTGGGGGGAAAAGTGCCTCTAAGGTGAGTATCTTAAAAAGCAGTGTGTGGTTGGGTGTGGTATATTTATGCTGTGTGTGCTGTCTATAGTACTCTAGTGCACTCACAGAAGCTAGAAAAATTAAATACCACCAAATAAAGAAGAAGGCTTTATGGGGGGGGGCTTTATTGCAGGGGAGCAAGCAATAATGGGGTAAGCCTAAGGGAAGGGGAAGGGGATTACTGCGGCCTCTCCTAAATTAACCCTGTCCTACCTACAGTCCCAGTGCCTACCTAATCCCTTCCCCAGACTAGGCCCTCTTTAAAGATTAAGAACTCTGTTCTCTAATAAGATGTCCCAGCAGAGGGGGCAGAAGCTTACTTTCTGATAGCTTCTTTTAGTCTCTTCTGCTGGAGTCTGGCCAGATGCTGCTCCCCAAGGTACTCAGACTGAGACTCAACAGCTGGGGAAGGGGGAAGGCAGGCGGGTATACCAGTCAGGCACCCACCCACCCCCCAAATAAAAAAGTTGGGGCTGAGGGAGGAACAGCAGGGAAACAGAGAGATCCTGGGCAGGTTGGGCACAAGATAGAAGTCATAGCACACTATCCGGCCCCCCACCCAAATGTAGAACAATCAGGCATGCAGCAGCAGCAAAAAAGTGCAGCTTGGAGCTGCAAAAGAAAAGAAAAAACAGTCAGCACAGCACCCAGTTATTAAAGTCACTAGTGGCTGGGTGGCTAAGAAGAAGAAAAAACCCACAGAAGAAGAAAAATTCAAAGCAGCACCCAGTTAAAGCCACAGGGGCTGCTGTTGCGATTTTTTTAAAAAATGGTGGTGTGTGTGTGTGTGTGTGTGTGTGTGTGTGTGTGTGTGTGTAGAAAAGCTGTTGACACTGAAAATTAAAAGGAGGGGGGAAAGAGAGAAACAAATAAGCCACAGCCACTCCTCTGTCTCTCTCTCCACTGGGCCAGGCAGGCCCTAGAAACCACCACTTACTCTGCTCTCCTCTCCTGCTGTGCTTCTGTCTCTTCAAATCTCCCTCCTTTGGCCTCCCCTCTCTTGCCTCCCCACAGCCAATGGGGGCACATTTGCCCATAACAACACTTGATCTGTATAACAAGCCAACCAAGGAGCAAGGAGATTGCAAGCCAATCAGAAGCCATTGCCAGAAAACCAATCAGCAAGGGAAAAACAGCCTTCCAAAATGGCGCTCGAAACACTAAAAAAAATAAGAGCTCGAAATGGCGTAGTTTTGTTTCAAGCTCAAAACAGGCCTTTTATTTTAAGGGTGTTTCGTTTTGAGTGCAAAACACTTGAAATGGCCGTTTTGAACTTGAATCGTTTCAAGCTCAAATCATTTTGCACATCCCTGCTCCTTTCTCTTCCCTTTTCCTTTCTGACTCCACATCCCACACTCACTGCAGGATCTCTACCGGGACAAACTTCTAAACAACAAAACATAAAAGATTACTAGATGGAATACAGCACACTAAGAATAAGAATGTGCATCCAAATGAAAAGGATGACTTTTGCATTTCTTTGTATGCACAGCCCATTGAAATCAATGGACAGCATCTGAATCTGGAAATGTTAGAATATGCATTCAGATGCACATCTAATTTATGCCCTTGGTTACTAAAAGCAAGGGTATCAAAGACACTTTATAAGTTTCCATGGAAATCTAATAACATTAGGCTGAAAAAGCCAGGGAAATAAAGGAACAGGTTTTGTACATCCCTGTTCTGACCCCAGTTTGTGTATCCTCATTTTTTTAAAAATGTATAAATCATAATCATTTCATGAAGACATCATAAGACTCCCTTGAAATGCTGCCCTAGACTTCCCATCACCCAGTCAAGTGGGAGAAAAACAATAACATGGTTACATTTATTTACTCTGTGCATAATACAAAAATGGAATACCTCAATCTAGCCTGCTTATATGTTTTGCCATTGCTTAATTGGTTACCATATTTAACATTAAGCTTTAGCACTCTGCAGAATTGTTATAAAGTTTTCCCCCAAGTTTAACTTTCCAAATGTGTTCTTAATCTCCTGTGAATATTGTTGGAGAGTATTAGTCACTAAGATTAACTGTAATGTGGAGCATTTCTTTTTTAGCGTCTGAAAATAACTATGAGTAATCCTTTTTTAGACACGAGTTTAAATCACATGTACTTTTAGAGCTGATAAATAGCACGAGGATAACTATGTGTGCATTGATTTAAATAAAAAATTAATTGAATCTTAATATCCTTATGTCACCTTATTTTTTCTAAATATTCTCAAGTTTTGCAGTGCAGAATTAGAGTCTATAATAGAGCATAGTACAAACCAACTTAAGGTGCTAAGAATTCACTACTGATCTCCTATTCTTAAATCTCATGTAATACATTTCACAGATAAGACATATATAGTCTGCCTAATACACATGCATAATGAGATTTTCATGTGAGAGCTGAAGGAGAATAGGAGCGTAATTCTGAATATCAAGTTCTCTTTACTGGCTAACAATTCTGTCAAAATAATATCAAAGGCTAACATTTAAAGAAGGCAAGTCAGTTACATTTTAAAAGACCACTGTTTTTAAAATATCATTTCCCCACAATCATTGGTTGGGCACCTCACCACTCACAGGCAGAGGCGTATATAGGGAAAATAGCGCCTAGGGCAAGCAATGAAATTGCGCCCCCTATCCAAACATCTGACACCCATCTTTCAGATAACTTTACCATGATATCAGATGAAAAATACAAGTCAAGTACATTAATCTTTCAATATTTCAAAAACTATTTAGCAGTGGACGTAGCCAGACCAAAAAATGCTGGAAAACTACAAATTTCAGTTTGCTGGGTCTCATGAAATACCCAAATACTATGTGGAGGTGTACATGGAAAACTAAACAGAAGTGCCTGTCTAATTCTCTATTATGCATTGTAGCATCACTATTACATAAGTTTTAAAAATAAATGGAGAATTTGACTTTTCCCAGATACTCTGAAAATAATTAAAGGATATGCAGAGTAAACTGTGTCACTGCTTGGAATATATTCTAGTATTTCAGAAAGACAGTTAAAATGAGAGAAAGAGAGCAAGAAACTCCCAGTGGGCCTTAATACTATGGATTTTACACTGATTCAAAGACAAACTCACCATTAACCGCCATATTATTAAGACATCACATTTACTCACTTATCACAAGAAGCAAATGAATACAATCCTAGCTCATAAGGTTCAGCTCAGTATTCACAAACCCTGATTCTCTCTACATCATGCCAAACTAAACATGTGTACAGTGACTTATATTATATATATTTTTTAAAAAAATACCTATAGCCCCATTGGGGGGCTTCCTAAAGGCTGTGGGGGGGGGGTCTGTAAAAGTTCCCCCTCACCCTGATGGTCTCTAGAGCCTCACAGGGACCATTTGAGCATGTGCGGTGGCCATTTTTAAAAAATATTTTTTTTAAATGGCCGCTGAAAACAAAGTGGCCACCGCACATGCTCAAATGGCCTCTGTGAGGCCTGGCATGGCCTAGGGCCTCACAGAGGCCATTTGAGTATGTGTGGTGCCCATTTTGTTTTTGGCAATTTTTTTTTTAATTTTTAAAAATGGCGCCCCCTTCAAGTGGCACCCAAGGCATGTGCCCTGCCTGCCCCACCCTAGATACGCCCCTTCTCACAGGCAGTTCCAGGGGAGCAATGGCAGGAGAGGGGGTGAGCTTCTGGTGGGCCACTCTGTGAAACACGATGCTGGACTAGATGGGCCTTGAGCCTGATCCAGCAGGGCTGTTCTTATGTCCTTATGGTCTTAACAGATCCAAATGTAGTCTGATCAGAAGTAAGTAAAGCAGGGCCAGCCTCTGTGCATATACACAACCTAGGTAGTCACTTAGGGCACCATGCCACCAGGTTCTGCCCACACACCAGCCACACCAAAAAATTTACATGCACCCCAGCTGGCTGCACCATCAAATTTGCCTGTCTGCAGGCAGAGCAACCAGCTGGCTCTGACTGGTTACGAGCTGCAAGCATGCTTTCTGTCCTTTCTGTGCATCTTCAAGATAGCAGCTGCTGTCGCCACCATCTCAACAGCCTCCATTGCCTCTTTACACCTTCATGGAGGGGGCGATGGCAGCATATGAGCAGGATCTGCAGTGTTTGGAGCAAAGTACATGGGTATACTGTGGAATGGGTTGTCGGGGTGGGGGAGCTGATCTGCTACCCACACAGTTTCTTCAAATGTCAGAGACATTGGGAAAGGGATGAGGTGCCTACTTATTCTTTTTCTTGGCCTCCATCCCTGCTTTACCCTCATTGAAAATTTTGAGCCTAGATTTGTTTTTGCATCAGGAAGCAAGGAAAGGTCTATATTAGGGGCAGGGGGTGGCCAAGGTATACTTTGCCTCAGGCTCCAAAAACCCTAGGGCCAGTCCTAAAGTAAAGCTGGAATGACGGTGGGTTCCCACTGGTGACACCACCACACTCACATCCAGAAGATGCTGAGGGAAGGCTTCAGGTCTCCCCAGAGAAGAAGGCCAAGTAGTGGTAGTTTAGAAAGTGTGGAGGGCAGTGGAGGATCACAGTTCCCATTGGAGCCCAACCACCACCACCACCACCACTGCAGTCTCTGCTAAGCTCTAGCTGCAACTACAGTAAGAGTTCCAGCTCTGCTGGTGGAAGAAGCTGTAGCACTTGCTTGCACCTCCAGAGCCAGCCAGGAAGCTATCCCTCCTTCCTAAAGAGACTTCTGTGTAAGCAGGAGCCTTGCATTGCAGAACTGGAGAGAAAGATAGATAATTCTGGACTTTACAAGCAACACTAACTCATTGATAATAATGAAACCCCTAGTCAAGCTGGTGGAGGAAAGGGTTTATGATATTTGGGGATATAGCGCAACTGTGGATGTACTCTCGGAGGCATTGGAAAATCTTGGCTTATGGGGGACTGTTACAATATCATTTAGTCATTTTTTGGAAAATAACTCGTTTTGCAGTAATTATTAGGAGTACAAGATAAACAATTGTCTCATGCACAATGAGGACCAAAAAGATTTCCCTCTCGTCTAGGGAAGAGAGCTGGTCTTGTGGTTACAAGCATGACTTGTCCCCTTAAGCTAAGTAGGTTCTGCTCTGGTTGCATATAAAGGGGAGTCTAGAAGTATGAGCATTGTGAGATATTCACCTCAGGAGATAAAGCTGCTTTGGGAACAGCAGAAGGTTCCAAATTCATTCCTTGGCATCTCCAAGATAGGGCTGAGAGAGATTCTGCCTGCAACCTTGGAGAAGCCGCTGCCAGTCTGTGTAGACAATACTGAGCAAGATGGACCTATGGTCTGACTCAGTATATGGCAGTTTCCTATGTCCTATGAACCCTTCCTCCATTCACTTCCCCACTACAGTCGGCTGCAAAGCAGAAGACAGAACTGTTGCATTAGAAGCCTGATATTTTTTTTTAAATGATACTGATTGTGAGGTCTAATTCACATGTTGAATAGAAGCAGGGAAAGAATCTATTGGAACATGGATGTTTTTTCTTTCTTTTTCAGCTTCTACAGGAAATATATCATACAAATTAGCTATAGCTGAGTGAAAATGGCTTCCCTCTCCAAATTTGCTGCCACATTCACAGGCTGTTGCAATTTCCACAGGATTTATTTAGTTATCTATCTAACTATCTATCTATCTAATTTATATACCACCCAAACTTTCATCTCTGGGCAGTTAACATAAAACAATTAGAACACATATAAAAAAGTTAAAACAATTCAACAATTTAAAATCAACCACAAAATTAAAACCGACAAATTTTTTAAAGCTGAGAAAGCTTGGGTGAAGACATGGGTTTTCAGATGTTTTTTAAACATTGCCAAAGATGGGAAGAATCGTATCTTAGAAAGGAGTGCATCCCACAATCTCAGGGCAGCAACCGAGAAGGCCCGATTGGCAGTAACTGGAGACGGACCTCCTCAAGTGACCTCAACGGGCAGTGGGGCTCATAGTGAAGAAGACGCTCTCTTAAATACCCAGAGCCTAACCTGTTTAGGGCTTTATAAGTTATAACTAGCAGTTTGTATTTTGCCCGGAAACCTATTGGCAGCCAGTGTACCTCCATCAGCAAAGGAGTAATGTGGTCTCTCCGAGATGACCCAGAGACCAACCAGAGTCCTGGAACTACACCATATCCCGATTCAGACATTATACCTGTACACTCATACATGTGTTTGTGTGAATGACTGTGCCTTTGTTCATTTTAAAAGTAAACCTGGATACAGGCCCTTCAAATGTGGGTACAGATAGGAAGTGTACTTCTGAGCCTGCATTCAGCGTAACATGTGAATAACTTACCAGTGTTCACTGTACACTCCTTGTATGAGTGTTGAATACAACATGTGAATGGGCCTCTTGTCTGGGGCATTTGTGGGGATTCATGATGACTGCTGAGAAACAGCTGCTAAGAGGAACTCAGCTACTGCACCAAAAAAGTAAAAGAAAAGAAAGAAAACTTCCTCCAGTGCCCTGCACTAAACAATAAACTTCCTCAGTTCTTCAGTCCATTATGTACCTCCTCCCCCAATAGCCCCCCTGTTTTCCACACATTTTCACAAAAAGTTTCACATTTCCACAAAAGTTTTCCACTTTTATCCCAGGCGCCAAGTTTCAAGTCAAAACTGTTCTTACCTGAGAATGTTCAGCTGAGCTTTCGAACTGACTCTCAGTCTTGTAAAAATGCCTGGAAGGCTGCTGCAGAAATTAGTCAGCCTCCATTACCTACCTGAATGCTACTAGCAAGGCATCTAAAAGACGAGCAGTTTTTTCAACATTCTACCATTATAAGCCCTGAACATTC
Organism: Hemicordylus capensis; assembly: GCF_027244095.1. Lineage (NCBI taxonomy): Eukaryota > Metazoa > Chordata > Lepidosauria > Squamata > Cordylidae > Hemicordylus > Hemicordylus capensis. Next base: position 61,188,657 of record NC_069657.1, read on the forward strand.
TATCGGTCATAAAACCAAATCCCTCTCTGCCGGAACATTTGCAAACTACAGTAGGTGACAAATGATGCCACCACACACACCCCCAGCCCCCCCAAAATCTGGTGCAGATTTGATGCTAAATGGCTGATATGCAGCAGCTTTAAAAAGTAAACTATAAAAAACAACTGTTGCTTAGCTTTTTGCCATCATATAACACATCTTAGATTGCTTTAAATGCACCTTTAAATAACTTTTAAAATTCAGGTATATGCTGAAGTGTAATCTTTTCTTGTGCTGTTTTGAAAAGGAAAAGGAAAAGGAAAATCCAGTGTTTCTTGAGTTAATAGCCTCTGAAGTCCCCATAACAACAGGGAAAAATCAACTAAGGGTGCAGATCAGCAGTTTTGCCCACTGAGAACTCTGAAGCCAGAGCTGGAAGCAGTGGCAGAGGCAGCCAACCAGCAGCCCGTGTTCCTCCCACCTTCGTCCCACCCCGCCATGCCCCCTGCATCTGTTGTCAGATGTAGGGGGTGTGGCTTCGCTCACAAACAGGGACGCACACCCTGTTTGGGAGCAAGTACCAACCAGCACTGCGTTTGCAGCATGGCCAGGAGCGTTCCTAGCCATGCTGTGAATGCAGCGCTGGCTGGTATTTGCTCCCAAACGGGCTGTGTGGCCCCATTTGCGAGAGAAGCTGGGAGCAAATACCAGTCAGCAGCGCATTAACAGTGCAGCCAGGAACATTCCTCCTGCCTCCAAAGGCAGGGAGAGCAGCTCCCGGCAACGCTGTGAAAGCGTTGCTGGCCAGTATTAGCTCCCAACCGGGGTGGGGGGCAATTTGTGAATGAAGCCACACCCCCTGCATCTGACATCAGTTGTGCCTGGGGAGCCACAACCCCGGGGTAAATTAAAAATTAGCTTATTTCCTGCTAATAAAGCATGTTGTGAGGGTCTTGCCTCTCACTCGCTAGGAAAGAAACCAAATGGCTGCTTTCTTTAGCAATAAATAACTTACCTCTGTGTTGGTGATGTCAATAACTGAAGTTTTTTGCTTCCCTTTTTATGAAACAGTGCAACAAGTTATGTTCTTTAACTTGCATCATTCCTTACCTTGCCTGATCTTTATTATGAGTTTATTTTATTGAAATTTTCTTAAACTTGGTGGAATTTATGATTTTTTAAAAGCTTTTCCAGATGATTCCCGAAACCAAGTCTGTCATAGTGTTGTCCATTTGTCTGTAGTCTCCTGTGTTGGCTCTTCCTATCACAGTGAATTCTGCTTCAAAGTGATAGGAAGAGCCGACATACCACCAGCCAAAGTGGAATGCCTTGGCCGGGGTCTTTCAGCTGACTTAGAATTGGTACAGACCAGGGGAATCTGACTGTTTAATTAAAACAAAGCCTTGCCGAGCCCCACAGTGGGTGTAGAAGTGATGTGATTACTATAAGAAATCATGTTTGCTTTTTTTGTTTGGCTCTGTAAATAAACTTTAGCCATTACCAAAAAGACAATGGGACTATTGTCACAATTAACAAAAATCAGGCTAGGAGAACCTAGCCCGATTTTTGTTAATCGTAAGAACCACCTGGCTCGCAAGTGAGCCCGGTGGTTCTTGAGCGGCTAACCCACTCAAGTAGCTCACCCCTTAGCCCGGGTTTATGAAGTGAGCACTCTGCAAACCCAGGCTATGTGCTCGTGAGTAGCCGTGGCTACCTGCAAGTAGACCCCAGACCAGGAGGTGAAAAGCCACCTCCTGGCTCCGGAGGTCTCCCCAGTATGCCCTGCGCACTTGCTCAGGGCATACTGGGGCTTCCGGGGGCTGAGCGGCCCCCGCTCCCCCAGCCCCCGCCGGCTCCGTCATGGAGCCGGCAATCGTGTGGGCAGCCGATCCGGCTGCCCAGGGCTCCCTGCTCAGTCGTCTGCGGGGAGAGCAGGCTTAGCCCACTCTCCCCGCAGTTTTAGAGAAAGCGGGTCTCACAGATCGTGAGACCCGCCTCAATGAGTGCATCATAACAGAGACCACAGGCAATGTCATAATTGCCAGCTGCAGAGGTAGAGACAAAGTGTCATCTTTCAGCACTGGGGAAAGATGTAGCTGGTGGTCACCTTTCTACACTAACAAATGTGTGTTTTATACCTGTCCTATCCTGGGAATTCTAGTTTGGAGAGAGTGCTGATAATTTTCAGAGTTATTAATCTTTTTGAGTTTCACATAGCTCCCAACAGAGAAACTATCTGATGGGGCCCGTGTTCAGTTGTTACACACAGGTCCCTTCAGAGCTTGTTATGCCACTGGTACCTTAACTTGTAATTTCCACTCTTTTTAGGGCACTCTCATCCCAGGTTTTTGGATTCGTGAATTACCTTCTCATTATGTAATAGAGTGCTTGGAAGCGTTTCCATCTCTTTAACAGCTACATAATGGTGGCATCTGTACCCTGCCTCAGGCCTTGCCTTGTGCTATTGTTATTAAAAAGTAGCATTGAATATATCAGGCCCTTAAACCTTATGACAATTTTCCCCCTCCCAAATATCTTTGCCCCCTCACTTAAATTTATTTGGCCTTCCCTACCAAAATTGTGCCCTGTCTGGAAACTTCTTCTGCCTTGCTGCCCAGGTTCTTGGCGAATGGGATGGTGGGTGAAGGGTGCTCCAAACTGACATGGAAACGGCTGCCGCTTATAATGAGATGGAGAGCACTCTTTCTGGCAGTGAAATGTGCCTTAAATTGTCAACAGGAGGAGATCTGCTCTTGGGGAGGGAATAGGCTGTTCCCTGTTTTGTTTTTGTTTTTCCCTTTGATCAAGTTTTATTTAGGTATTTAAGGGTTACGAGGTAAATTAAAAAACACACCACACACATTGGAACATGCTTTTGGCTAACCCCAAAGCAACAAACTTACTATCCATTATTTACAACATAACTCACTCTCTTTCCCTCATTAGAGATTATAACTATTTCTGGAGGGGGAGTGCACAGCTTTAAAACCACTAAAAATGTGGTGGGGGTGGGTGGGTGCTGAGATAGGTAAAAGAAAACCCCCAAACCCTCTTTTATACTTGGGAAACACAGGAAGGAGCCAGCTTCTGCCTGTTACTGTAATTATGCTGCCACCACTCCTTGTTTCATCCATGGCTCTAGGTCTGGTGAGAAGCATGCTTTTAACTGACTATCAATAACAAAATCCCCAGTTAAAAGCCCCTGCTCATTCAAATTATAAGTGTTTCATTTTAGACTTTTGGTTACCCATTTTAAATTTTATTGATGCAAAAACAAAACAAACCCTGTATATACAGGACCTGAAAGGCTGGGAATGCTTTTTATTTTATAATTGTATTTACAAATATCCTAAATGTATTGAGTAACCTCCAGCTCCAAGAGAGGGGAGCCCCTCCCTGCTGCCAATCCCAGCAAGCTCTAAGGCAAGACTGTGGGCTAAGCATAATTATGTCTGTGGAGTAGCTGCGATTGGCCACGATCTTGAAGAGGGCGTGCCAAGCATGATCGTGCATTTTCAGAGCCCTCCGCCCACCCTTGGCATAGAAAGGGCATTTAAATCCCTTTGAATGCTATGCCAGCATTTTTTCTGACAGCAATGACACCACTACCACCCAAAGAGCCCTACACCCAAATAGTCCCACATAAGCAAGATGGGGTGGGGGTGGGTGGGCGCTGATTGGTACACTATTTCCCTGAGAAGGGAGGGGAACATGGAGACTTCCTAGGAGGAGATATGTATATGAGGAAGGACAAACAATGTTCTGCTATGACCTAGCAGAAACACCCCAACACTCCTTTGAGAGGAGAGCATGACTTGTCCCCTTAGCTAAGCAGGGTCTGCCCTGGTTGCATATGAAAAGGAGACTAGAAGTGTGAGTACTGTAAGATATTCCCCTCAGGGGATGGAGCCACTCTGGGAAGAGCATCTAGGCTCCAAGTTCCCTCCCTGGCTTCTCCAAGATAGGGCTGAGAGAGATTCCTGTCTGCAACCTTGGAGAAGCTGCTGCCAGTCTGTGAAGACAATACTGAGCTAGATAGACCAATGGTCTGACTCAGTATATGCCAGCTTCCTATGTTCTTATGTTCCACAGCTGTCCATGCAGACCAAAGTACACTTTTGCTCCACTGTCAGTTTGCTGCCAGTGGGCTCGCCCTCTCATGAGAAGGACAGTCTACCGGAGAGGACCATGTGGCTGTGACCCCTAGGTCTCTCTTTGGACTGTATGCTCATGAGTTGAGCTAATTCACCAAGGGGGCTCCCTTTTGTGTGGGGTCCCCAATTATCCAGGGTAAGGAATAGAATAGAACTGATGCAACACCCCCTCCCACTGTGAAGCCTTGTGCACACCCAAATGAGATTTTGACACTCCATGTGTTAGAGCCCGGCTGCATGCATGGATGGGGAGAACACCAGGTGTGTGGACGGATCTTTAAAACCCATTTAAAATTCCCAGGTTCAGTCCAGCATTGAGCCGTATGACGATCAGCAAAAACAGGGAATTGCAGGAGAGGGGAGCCCCAATTTCCAAGGACCCTGAGAGAGCAGGATCTCTATTTGGGAGTGAAAACAAGGGTGCACATGTCCACATGGGCTGATGGGCTGGCAGGGGACACTTTGACAGCTATTGGCAGCAGTCTCCAAGACAGGGAGAGCAATCACCAGGGTATCCGTCCCCACAGCTTTCCTGCATAGAGCAATACTGGCTCGACATAGAGCCCATGAGAGAGCGGTCCCTGGGAGAAGGAGATGTTTTGCTGTCAGGCATCATTACTGACATTGCTTGGCAATTCTCTACCCTCCCCTCTGATGGTTCTTCTCATGAGCTGTAAGGGGATGTCCCAATGGCCTGGCACTCTCTTGAGCCTGGACTGGTATGCTCCTTCTCTTCCACAGCTGCTTCTGAGCACTCTAACTGGAGCACCGCTGATCCTGGTGACCGCTGTGCTCATGAGTAAGCGTAGGGTGCACAAATCCCCAAGGGGATGGGGCTGAGCTTCCATTCCCCAACCTTTCTGTACAAAAATAAAAATAAAAAATAGAACTTGGCTGCTCAAGAATTAGGTTTATAGGGCAAGAACTGAGTTTAAAAGGCAGCTTGGGGTTGCCTTTTAAGCCCACACCAGGCACACATACCCCCGCCAAATGTTCTGCTCTTGGTGCTGTGATGAGGTGCCCTGATTATGTTGCCACCAGGAGTGACTGTGCTTGTGAACATACATCTTTGTTGTTTCTTTCTCAGGAGCAAAGCATTTAGTGACCATCCTGCCATCCCACCCACTTTCTCTCTTGCTTGCCAGGAGCGGGGAGCAAGGGACAGAGTGGGAATTGGGAATGCCTCTGTGTGACTGTGCCACTTGACAGGCTGACAAGCTTGGGATGGTTTGTGGCAGAGTCCATGTTGCCGGGCAACTGCATTGCTGGATGGGAGGAAGGAGGGGCAGGGCTGGCACTTGGAGAGGTGGCTAGTCAGAAGCACCGCAAGCATGGAGTGGGCACAATCCTGGGCAGGTCTGCGCTGCAACCTCTATGATTGCAGTTTGAAAATCAGCAAGAAACCACAGTTATGGCGCGTTCTGGGTTCTGACGTAACCCTCAGGCAGCCAAAATGAGAGGTCTCAGTGGCGAACCTTTGTGCAATCCAAAGGCTCAAACTGGAGTTTGGCGAAGCAACTCATTTTTGCTGCAAAACCATGGTTTCACTAACTCTAACATACTGGAGTTCCAACCTCTGCCCCTTTTAACTCCAGTTTCTTGTTACATCTGAATCTGGCCACAGTAACTCATATTTTCTTTCCCTCAGAAGGAATTATAACCAGACTAACAAAAATATAACAGGTCTCATGTTCATCATAAAAACTTCTGGCACCTCTCAGAAAGGACTTTCCTCTTGTTAACTATAAGGGAAGTAGTCAATTGCCAGAATTACCACAGAAAGATAACTGTCAGAAAACAACCATTTCCCTCATCTTCCAGTGTTCTGTTTGGAGGAGGGAGCTCCACTCCTCTCTCAATTGACAGTCTTTGGATTTGCTCTCCTAAGCCTATTAGATCTCTTTCATTACAGATGCTCACAAAATGGCAGAGCTTCAAGGGAGTGGGGAGTCTTACTGATGTTCACCAGTTATCATTTTTATTTAGTTTTTAAAGGCTAGATGAGTGCTCCCATTGGAACTACAAAGGAAAGTGTTAAGACTGATGCAGTTGCAAAATGAATTAGAATAAATGTCAAAGAAATAAGTTATTCTCCTTCAACTGGCCAAGCTGGAGGAGAAAAGGTCTTCCCTGATAGTACTGCCTGATAATCCTGCCTGACAATACAGGGATCTCCATTAGCCCTTAGTAATGAACTTCTCTGTATAGCTAATTACCAGAAACTGCTTGTTGTATTCTATCCAGTATCCTTTATCCAGAATCTTTGTTGGTTAGAGGTTTGTCCCAGTAGAGAGTGTGGCAGGTGGAGAATAAACTCTTATTTAAACCAAGTTAAGACTACTTCGTGTTTATGAAGGAAGCAGCTATAAAACACTACTCTGCATTCTGACTAATGAAGTGCTGGTACTACTTGAGATGCACTGGTGCTGCTGATTCAACTACAGGTGAAACTCGGAAAATTAGAATATCGTGCAAAAGTCCATTAATTTCAGTAATGCAGATTAAAAGGTGAAACTGATATATGAGACAGATGCATTACATGCAAAGCGAGATAAGTCAAGCCTTAATTTGTTATAATTGTGATGATCATGGCGTACAGCTCATGTAAACCCCAAATCCACAATCCCAGAAAATTAGAATATTACATGGAACCAAGAATTAGAGAGACCTCAGAGATCTCTCCACCTAACCTGAACTGCGCTCCTGTTCCTCCATCCTGTTGCTTCCATCCCTGTCACCCCTCTTGGTCACTCCTCCATCCCTTTACTCTTGGTCATGGGTGTGGCATTGCTGGTGCCGATTGGCCAAGCCGCAGCTCCTAGAGACCTTTCTACCCTCATCCGAACTCCACTCGGACACCCCTTTTTTCGCAGACCCCTGCCCACTATCCTTTTATAGATAGATTCTTCTCTCCTCTACAGTCAAGCACATCTTTCAACCAGTAACTGAGCTTAACCATCACAGGCTCCTCCTCTCTATCTGCAAATGGAATCCCCACTGCCCAATCACTACGGTGCTTCTGCTCTCACAGTCTCCTCCTTGCTGTCTGCATATGGTTCCCTTCCTGGCTTCTCCAAGATAGGGCTGAGAGAAATTCCTGCCTGCAATCCTGGAGAAGCTGCTGCCAGTCTGTGAAGACAATACTGAGCTAGATGGATCAATGGTTTGACTCAGTATATGGCAGCTTCCTATATTCCTATGTAATCCCCATTGTCCAGTCACCACGTTGCTTCTGCTCTCACAGACTCCTCCTCCCTATCTGCATATGGAATCCCCACTACCCAATCACCACAGTGATTCTGCTCTATTACCTCTGATTGCTAAAGCACTGTGTGGGCAGGGCTTTCCGCATGACATGTGTATTATATATGTATATTATTAATTGATTAGTGTATTATATATATATACTAGCTGGGCTGGGCAGAGAGCATCTGTGGCTTCAGTTCGCTCACCACAACTCTCTTCCCCCACCGCTGCTTCCCCCCCCCGCCCCTGCCAGATATAATCTTCTCTTGCTAGCCACCTTCTTCACCCACCTCCCCCCCCGCTGGCCATCTGTCTTCCCCTCCCTCACACACTGCTTTCTTCCCTCCTGACCACCCACCCCTGCTGCCGCTGCTGTTTTCTTTAGCCAGGTGGCCACCTGCCCGCTGTCATTTGCTGCCGTTTGGCCAACTAACCACTACCATTATTAATTTTATTTATTTATTTATTAAAACATTTTTATACCACCCAAAACTTACGTCTCTGGGTGGTTTACAACAGAATAAAAAAAAAGTAAAACATTCGTTAAGACAAAAATGGGGGGGGGGACACACATCACAACAATTTAACATTTTTAAAATAATATTTTAAAACAGCATTAAAGCCATTAAAACAACATTAATTAAAAGCCTGGGTGAAGAAATGTGTTTTTAAAGACTTTTTAAAAGCTGTCAGAGATGGGGATGCTCTTATTTCACTAGAGAGCGCAGTCTCGGGGCAGCAGCGGAGAAGGCCCGTCCCTGAGTGGCCACCAGACAAGCCGGTGGCAGCTGCAGACAGACCTCTCTCCAGCAGATCTCAGTGGGCTGTAGGGTTCATGCAGAAGAAGGTGCTCCCTTAAATACCCAGGGCCCAAACTGTTTAGGCCTTTATAGGTTATAACCAGCACCTTGTATTTTTCCCGGAAACATATTGGCAGCCAGTGTAGCTCCTTCAATACAGGAGTTATATGGTCTCTCCAAGATGACCCAGAGACCAGCCTGGCTGCCGCATTCTGGACCAGCTGTAGTTTCCGGATTACGTACAAGGGCAGCCCCACATAGAGCGTATTACAGTAATCCAGTCTGGAAGTCACCAGCAGATGTACCACTGTTTTGAGGTCATTCACCTCAAGAAACGGATGCAGCTGGCTTATCAGCCAAAGCTGATAGAAGGCATTTCCGGCCACCGCCTCAACCTGGGAGACCAGGGAGAGGCTTGGATCCAGAAGCACCCCTATACTGCGTACCTGTTCCTTCTGGGGAAGTGTGACCCCATCCAGAACAAGCAGATCAAAATCATCTCTTGAGTTCTAACCACGGACAATGAGTACCTCCGTCTTAGCCGGATTCAGTCTTAGTTTGTTATCCCTCATCCAGCCCATTATCGACTCCAGGCAGGCATTTAGGGAGGTTATGCCTGATGATCTCTCCCAGCTGTTTCATGTAGATATTAAACAACACTGGAGACAATATGGAGCCCTGGGGAACACCATACAAAAGTTCAGATTTTGAAGAACAGCAGTCTCCAAGGGACACCATCTGGAACCTGCCCGAGAGGTAGGAGCGGAACCACCACTGCAAAGCAGTGCCTCCAACTCCCAACCCCCTCAGACACTCCAGAAGGATACTATGGTTAATAGTATCGAAAGCCACTGAGAGGTCCAGAAGGACCATCAGAGTCACATTTCCTCTGTCAATTACCAATTGGAGATCATGGATCAGGCCAACCAAGGCTGTCTCCACCTCATAGCCATCCCGAAAGCCAGTTTGAAATGGGTCAAGATAATCAGTTTCATCCAAGGCTGTCTGGAGCTGGGAGGCCACCACCCTCTATGCACTCTATGTGGGGCTACTTTGCCCAACCACGGAAGGTTAGAGACAGGCCTGTAGTTGTTCATGTCCGAGGGATCCAGGGTAGGCTTCTTCAGAAGCAGTCTAATAATTGCCTCCTTAAGACAAGGAGGCATCCTACCTTCCCTCAGAGACACATTTATAATCTCTACCAGGCCTTCTACAACAACCCCCCCACCAGATAATATAAGCCATGTTGGACAAGGGTCAGGAGAACAGGTGGTAGGCCACACCATTCCAATCAGCTTGTCCACATCCTCAGGAGTCACAAAATGGAAATGATCCAACCTAATCACACAAGAGGAGTCTCTGGACACCTCCACATCAGACACTGAGGTAATTGTGGAGATGGAATCTAAGTCAGCCCAAATACAAGAGATTTTTTCCACAAAGAATTCATTAAACACATCACAGTGGGTAATCAATGGTTCCAGATTCTGATTCAAGGGAGGAGGGGCACTCACTAGCCTTCTCACAACCCTGAACAATTCCGCCGGATGTGAACTTGCGGCTGCAATACGGGCAGAAAAGAATAACTTCTTTGCTGCACGTATTGCCTGAACATAGGCCTTCAAATGAGCTCTATGTTGCAATCTGTTGGATTCAAGCCGAGTCTTTCTCCACTTGCGCTCCAGTCATCTAACTCGCCGCTTCAGCCCCCGTAGTTCTTCCGTATACCAAGGGGCCAGTTCTGAAGCAGGTTGGAGAGGACGTTTAGGAGCAATCATGTCTAGTGACCCCAGTGAGTTTGGTGTTCAAATTCTCCACTAGGGCATCAACAGGATCACCAGCAGAGCCAACACTAAATCCCTCCAAGGCTTTTTGAAATCCTATTGGATCCAATAACCTTCTCGGGCAGATCATCCTAATAGGTCCCTCGCCACTGTGAAGGTGGGAAGCGATTGTGAGTCTGACCTTAACCAGATGGTGGTCCGTCCATGACAATGGGGAAATCACAGGATTCCCCACCCACTGAACACCACCCTGATCAGAGTGAAAGACCAAATCAAGTGTGTGACCAGCAATGTGTGTCGGCCCCAATACCACTTGGGATAGGCCCACAGTTGTCATGGCCGCTATGAACTCCTGAGCCGCCCCGGACAAATTGGTCCCAAAGTGAACATTGAAGTCCTCCAGCACCACAAGCCTGGGGGACTCCAACACCAAGTCCGAGACCAAGTCTGTCAGCTCAGTTAGGGACTCTGTTGAGCAGCAGGGCGATCGGTACACCAACAGAAGTCCCAGTCTATCCCTTGTCCCCAAACTTAAATACACACATTCGATATGGTCCGACACTCTAACAGGGATCCTGGTAAGGGAAAGGTTATTCTTATAGACCACAGCCACTCCACCTCCCCGGCCACGGTCCCTCACCTGCTCCTCAACAGAGTAGCCTGGAGGAAGAAGCCGGGACCACACTGGGCCCCCAGCCTCCCCCAGCCAGGTCTCTGTAATACAAACCAGGTCGGCACCTTCATCCACAATCAAATCATGGATGGTTTCTGATTTGTTCTGGTCCGACCTGGCATTACAGAGGAGCAAGGTGATGGTCCAAGGATGATCGGCACTGCTCCCCAAGGTCAAAGAGCTAGCAGGACAGCTGGAAGGGGAAATAGCTATTAGATTTCCAAGTCCCCTTCCCCTGTAACGGCCTGCTGACCTGCCAACGTTCCTTCTTCTGTTCCCCATCACGACCGGAATGGCCACCCCACAGTCAGTGGATACACCCCCTGTGTCCCCATCTCCAGTTAAGCCCAGACACATTCTAAGAATGTCTCACCCAGGACAAGTTAAAACAGAAGCTCCACTATTAAATCCCCCCATACAAATACCTAGGCCAAGAGACCTGGCCCTCGCTGTCCCCCGATGTGGCTCCCCCAAAGGGGCAACCCCCTTTGGTGGCGACCCCGCCGCCACTTTCAGAAGCCTATATAGCCCTAAGCAGGCAGCTCTAGGCAGCCGGAATACAGGAAACTGCCAAGTCACCCTCCTTCCCAGCCCTAATCCTGCAAGGTCTCACCTCAGCACAGCAACCAGTCCTGGGGGGCAGATAACAGACGGGGGGCAGCAGGACAAGCAAACAGGCAGGCACCCAGTCTCACACCCTGGGGTCTACCTGGGAGCAGATGTTGTCTCTCCTCTTGTCTCTCCTGCAAGCTTCTCCATCATCTCCATCACTATCTCCATCATTATCTCCATCATCTCCATCACTACAAGGCAGCTGCTTGTAAACTCTCACGAGAGCTGCCATTTATGGGATTAGCAATGGGTATGTCTTAGATAAATATATATGAAGAAGATGGATATTTAAATATATTTTAAGTATTTATTTAAAATATCCACCAAAGGTTATTTAAAATATTTTAGCTATTTGTATAATTGCTTCACTTTAATGGCATTTGTACAAAATGTCACACTTGATAGTCTGAACATAGTGTAATATTCATTCTAAACCACTTGAATGAGATTTGTGTGGGAACAATTTTCATTTGATCATGACCATGGATATTTGAGCCAGACAGATTACTTTCTCTGGGATCATGGTTAGGAATTTTCTAGCTTTTGTATCTAACACTCTCGCTTATGTGAATACAAATGTTCTGCTAAGTGTTGTTCAGTTCTCTTGGCTTTATTAATACAGTTTCTTATATAAACATGAAAAAAATAGCATTCTTATCAGGAGTATTTATGATAGATTATGTCCATGATTATCTTTCTTGGGCTAAAAATTATTTAAGTATGTCTCTTACATTAGTTTCATTCAAACACACACATACAACTAACATAAAAAGATTAGGTGATAGTAAACGTAACATTCTTCCCCATTACCCAGTCCATCTGCACTCCATGGAAGGATTGTCTGCACTGATTGGAACCCTGGAATATTTAGGTTAAAGTTTAAACTTAAACTTTCAGATAGACTGCAAGCTAGTTAAATCTACCATGCTTTTTTTGCAGTTAGGAAAGGAATGAGTTTAACCAGCATTCCTGAATATAAGCCCCTTTTGATCTAGTTACTTCCATAGGAAGAAAACTGTTATGCAGAGCAATCCTATGCATATTTACCCATAATCAAGTACATTTTTTTTTAATGGAGCTTACTCCCGGGTACATGTGCATATTTTACAACTTGTCCATCCACTCCAGTTCAATGCAATTGTGAGCCAAATGCTAGTATCTGAACATTCTTGATTCTTAGCCAAGTTCTATCATTTGTATCAGGGAGAGGAAGACAGATTTCCTAATTAATATTTCACCAGTTCTCCCTTGTTCACTGGTTTTTAACTGCATTCACTTTAAACTGAGTTCAGCAGCAAAAGGGCCACCACGTGAAATGTATCAGGATATATATTACTAACAAGATGGGATGGCATTAAAAAAATTGATCTGAAATGAATGAAAGATTTGCTGTGCATCCTATTTGAGCTATGGCAACCTTGCCTAGATAAAAGCCCAAACCATTCCCTGAGTTACTAAAGATTGACAGTACTATTTCAGTTAAGTTTATTGTTCATACTAAACCATTACAAAGTGTAGTAAAAAAGAAAACAAATTTGATTTTGAAGTTGACTTTTTGTGCTTGGAGCATGTGAGGAAGGAAAATGTTCTGACAGCTCAAGCTTACTCAAGCTTAATGACTGATCTAAATTGGAACTTGGGAGATAAAAGAAATTCTTTAGTGATGCCTCAGTTGTCATTGATTGCTATGAGCAATTTTAAAGCTATTCAAGATGAGAATTGCCAGCTTGGTTCTAAAAGAGGGGAGAGTGGTACATAAGATTAGCAGCTGGTGCAAATGGTATCTCATGAAGAAGAAAAAGCAGGTTTGTATTACCTGCGTGCATAGGTGATAATCGCAAGTATCTATATAGTATTATATGTCAACAGGAAATGAATCATTGGTTGAAGCTGTGCTAAAGGAGATGAAAATGAAAAGCAGTTTGATCATTGATGATTTTATTGTCATTGATGACAATAAAATGGCTGAAAATAAAATACTAGATGCCAAGGACATGCCAGTTAAGAAATCCAGAGAAGAAGCATACCATACTTGCAAACGAAAGCTTGTGTAGAAGGACTTCCTTCTCTAATAGTCTGTCAAAAAGATGAGCTTTCAAGATTTTTCTCCTGAGACATAATCTTTTCAGTAGCTCATCACTTTCTCCATTTATTATTTTAATGTGTTTATATAATTTCTAACCTGTTTTATCATGCTAGGGTCCTAAATGGCCTGTAGAGATATAGAAAACTCTCTCTCTCTCTCTCTCTCTCTCTCTCTCTGGGGCTATTTTGCCTGACTGTGGGAGCCACCAGGCTCACAGGCGAGCCTGGTGGCTTTCAGGCGGTTAACCTGCCAAACTACCCCTCCTCTTAAACATGGGTTTGCAGAAAGAGCGCTCTGCAAAACTGGTTTTTGTAATTGTGAGTTGCCGTGGCGCACCTCTGCGCCACAGCAGCTCACGAGTAGACCCCCGAACGGGAGGCTTAAAAGCAGCCTCCCGACTCGGGGGTCTCTCCAGTATGCCCTGTGTGCTTGCGCAGGGCATACTGGAGGTTCTGGGGGCCACATAGCCCCCGATCCTCCCAGCCCCCGCCGGCTCCGTAACAGAGCTGGCAATTGTGTTGGCGGTCGATCCAGCCACCCAGGGCTACTGCCCTGCTCATCTGCGGGGAGAGCAGGCTTAGTCCGCTCTCCCCGCAAACTCTATGGAGGTGAGTCTCCTTGATCGTGAGACCCGCCTCTCTCTCTCTCTCAATCTCCATCCCCCCCCACGCACCTTTTAGCAATACAGTCACAGTAAAACAAATAATAGTAATCACAATTGTACATAAACATAATCTCAGAGTCAGATTGTCTTCCTCCAAACCTTTCTGTCTCAACACAGTCGTATAAGTGAGCTAGGACTTTGTTTATGACAGAATGTTTAAAGAACAGCCCATCTAGCCCAGCATCCTGTTTCCCACCGTGGCCCACCAGATGCCTCTGATAAGCCCACAGGCAAGAAATTGAGGTCATGCCCTCTCTCCCGCTGTTGCTCCCCTACAACTGGTATTCAGAGGAATCTTGCCTCTGAGGCTGGAGGTGGCCAATAGCTACCAGACTGCCATTAATAGAACTGTCCTCCACAAATATGTCCAAGCCCCCTTTAAAGCCATCCAAGCTAGTGGCCATCACCACATTTTGATGGTGAAAAGAAAACAAACGTTTGCTACCTCTCCAGTCTTTTAGTCAGGATGTCAGCCACTGTCAGCCCTCTCTCTGCAATATGGAGATAGTAATACTCATTGTGGTAACAATTACAAGATAATACATATGAAGCACTTTGAAAGCTCAGAAGTGCTATACCAATGCTAGGTATTATTGTTCTCTACCTTAAAAGGAGCATTGTTCAAGGTTATTATAGATGATAGTATGACACTTTATTTCATGACTAGAATGTTCTGTTCTTCTTTTATACACATTAACTATCAAGATACAAATTTACACAATTACAGCCTAAAGAGACTTGCATTTTGGGCAGTATACAAATATGTTAAATATATAGATAATAAATAAATGTATATACAAATATGCAGGCATAATATATACCCATACATATTCTGTAGACGATAGGATTGTTTATGTTGCATAGTGTATTTTTCCTGTATCTGGTCACAGAGGAGATCATATCTATTCTTGATCTGTTCTCTGCTCTGAAACCATTCTGTGTGTCAGAAAGCTGGAATTGTTTCAAGATCTGACAAATCCTTTTCCTGTGGTGCTGAGGAGGGAGATTCCATGAGAGCTGTTAGAGTCTCCATGGTTGCCTTTATTTCTTATACAACACTTATATCCATAAATGCATATTGGTTTTGTAGAACTGCTCCTTCCCTCCAGCAGCATAACAGGAGGACACAGAAAATAAGAAGTTTCTTTTTCTATCTTAGATAACATATCATTTTTTCCAAGTATCTTGCCAAATTTCTAAGCAGCATATTGTTGCCTAGGCATTTGTAGAGGCTAGCAATTCATTGTAATGGAAACTCTGCTCATGATGTGATTCCAAAGATCCCATCACATGAGATGACACTTCCATCCTTGGAGAAGTACCATAGCTCAGGGCAAGAGACATGCAGAAACCCTCAGGTTAAATCCCTTTGACATGTAGAAAGTGTCAGGTTAAATCCCTGGCATCTTCAAGTAGGGCTGGGAAATGTCCATCTGAATTTCTGGAGAGCTAATGTCAGTCAGTGTAGAGAATACTGAGCCCTGACACTAGCCTGGATGGATGTGTTGCCCTCTGTGGTATTAGAGGGTAGATTTAGGAGGGTTCCTTTTCTGGAGAGATTGTGTCCTTGTGGGAATTCTGATGTTGAAACAGTAGGTCATGTGCTCCTGTATTGCTCATTTTATCATGATCTGTGTCTTAGATTTATTGCCCCTCTTGTTTTTAGATATCCAAATAATTCTGATGAGTTTTATATAAACTTATTTCTTTCTGATATGTATACCAATGTCTCACATCTGGTGGCCAAATTCTGTACAGCTTCGATTAAGACCTGCATACTGTGTGTTGGAGATAGTTAATCCAGGCTCTTATTTCATTTTGTTTTTATTTTGTTATCTTATTCCATTTTATATTTTATATAATAGTTCTTAATTGTATATTTTATGTGTATGTTTATATATATGCATGCACTGGTATCAGTGTTTACTTTGGGGGGCTCTTGTATCTGAATTTGATCTGTGTGCTGATCTTTGATCGTAATAAACTGAATTGAACTGAATTGAATTGAATTGTAGAGAATACTGAACTGAATGGTCGGACACAATATAAGGCACCTTCCTTACATGGGAGGTTCACTATTTTCTCCTTCCTGTAACTCTCCATGCACCTTGAAAAGCCAAACAATGTATGCTTGTTGTTGTTTTGAGGTGGTAAAACTGCATCCAGGTGAAGCCACCTAATGGCACAGTGGGGAAATGACTTGCCTAGTGAGCAAGAGTTTGCCGGTTTGAATCCCTGCTGGTTTGTTTCCCAGACTATGGGGAACACCTATATCAGGCAGCAGTGACACAGGAAGGTGCTGAAAGGCATCATCTCACACTACGCAGGAGATGGCAATGGTAAACCCCTCCTATATTCTAGCAAAGACAACCACAGGGCTCTGTGGTCACCAGGAGTCGACACCGACTCAAGAGCACAACTTAGCTTAACTTAAAACTGCACCCAGAAAGAAAGGAAAAACAGTGACCCTAGGATCCAAGTTATGGTCTTTTCAATCATGGCCTCATGGTTTATTTTCATCTTTTCATTTTAAATATTATTGCACCCTCTCCCACATTTTCGCAGGCAGGATGAGGGAAAATTCAAATAAAGAAATATCCTCTTTATTTACACTGCATAGACTACAGATCAGAATCGTCCTGTTCCTCTGACAAGCACATACATCAAACAAAAGTCATATTTGATCACAAATACTCATAAAACTTAACTGTATTGTTGCAGCTGAAGGATGTCCATATAAATTGAGATGACAGACTGCACAGATTTGAAATAACTAGGAGAGCTTGCAGTGCATCTTACCAAGTGCTCTTTTCAAACAGTGGCAATTCATTTCAATGGAACTTGCACAGGAATGGCATTCCGTGGTCTAAACCCTTGGACTGCGCTCATCAAAACCATCTCATGAAATCAGTGGGACTGCTAGAGAAATGCACTGGAGTAACCTGTTTGAGGATTAAGCCCTTGGAAAATAAGTGGAAAATGTAATCTCAACAAAATTTAATTTGCACTTCATATTTAATGAACACAGATTTTCCCAGTAGGTGTTTTTCCAATGTAATTATTCTGATTTTATACATTGACCTACTGGAATTAAAAGTATAATAAAAATATTAAGACACTTGCAGCTCTTAGATTAGTTTATAATTAATTTGCAGTGTGCATTACATAAAAATCTGATTGGTAATCCAGATAAATTAGTCCTGTATGACCCTCTGGGCTTTGTTCTTCATTGCATACCTATCATAAATGCACGTGCACTCATTTTCCTTTGTCAGAAGACAAAAATATTTAATTTCAACTAGACAAATTCCTTCAAACATGTGCAAACTTGCTGGCAGATTTATAACATTGCCTCCCATGCTTTACATATTCACTCTTCCCTCTCTGTGTAACTATAAATTATATTAATATACTTTTCACTCAAACTGGATGAAAAGAACAAGAAATGCAGTTCACAAACAGATGTAGCCCGACTAGAAAATGCCTCAGAAAATGTTCACAGGATCCTATTACAGCATGTATTTTAACATGGTTTGCTATGCTAAATTAAACTGGAATCTTTGTCATTTATTTTAATCAACTGACATTTCTTGCAAACCATAAATAGCTTACGTGCTTAGAAGGGGGAAAAGATATTGTCCTTAGGCTATACAAAACAAACATATGACATTATCTTATGACCACTATGCTGCAAATAAGGCTACAATCCTGCACAGTTAGGCCCCCTAAATCCAATTGACTTCAATTGGATTTAAGCAGCTGTGCTTAAACTTTGGGCACTGGGCGGGTGCCAGGAGGAGGCGGTAGCACTGTAGGAATCTCATGCTGCCTCTGCCACCCTCTCCCAGCCACCTCTCCTCTGCGGATGGGAATATCCCTGGGAATGTTCCCATTTGCAGAAAAAGACTGTGGAAGACAATGATGTCATGAGAGAGGAGCCAATCAACTGCCTCCTCTTGCCTTGTCCTCAGCGAGGAGACTTCCTCTCAGATCCCTGTGTGATTATGCAGGAGACTTTTCAAGGAAGGCCTATTTGCAGAGGGGCAGGGGAGAGGAAGAACCACTGCCAAAAGATTTGGTGGAAACTTCTACCCCTCCCACCCTCCCCGTTGGTGAATAGGAGGAACATGGGAGCAGCACTTTTTCTGCATTCAAGGGTGAGGAGGAGGAGGAGGAGCTCCTACTACCACTTCCCATTGTGCCCCCTTTCATGTGGGGGTGTTTGGAAAGAACTGCCTGCCACCTCACTTTCCCCAACTGCATCCTACTCCAGAAAATGTCCACCAGAAACCAAGCCTCCCCAAGGTGCAAGCGAAATCTCCAAAGAAGAGTTTCTTCCCCTTCCGATGTGCATGCAAGGGGGAGCACACCACTAATTCAAAAGTCCCAGGGAAGCTGGAAGGGAGGTGAGCTCGAATTGGAGGCTTGGGTCACCCACACACCACAATGAGCCTGTGGTAGACCTGAGGGGGCAAAATTCAGACTGCCATGAAGAGGTGGGAGAGACCACTTCGGAATTCTCCCTGACAGAAAATATCTCATTTGAGTGGGGGGGAAAGCTGGAAAGGTCCAAACCGATCCCTGCTGTGTGCTACTTTGCTGGGCATTTTAAACATAAAGGAGAATTCAGAAGCGGCAGTATCCCCTCCTCTTCTCCCCACCCACCACCTTAGCCTGCAGTCCCTGCTCTGCCGTTTCATTCCTTGGCCTGAGCGGAGTTCCCAAGGGCATTCAACTTGCACACCAAAGTGCAGCAGCACCAGAGGTGAGAGCAAGGCTCCCTACCCCAGCACATGGCCCCTCTCGTGCCCTTGCAAGTAGGTCGCCCCTTTTTTTGCCTTCTTTCTCCCTCCCCATGACTTCTGCCCACATGTGTCCCTCCAGAGGCATTAGAGCTCTTACAGGTCCCTCAGACCTAGTCATGGTGGGGCCTTATGCAGTTGGGGGCGGCTCTGAAGCCCTTCTGGTCCAAGTGCCAAAGTCACCTAGGTGTGCCACTGTGCTAGTGCCAGCTATAACTGGTGGTGCTGGCTGGAAAAGACTCTACATAATGCAGAGCAATGTTATACACAGAACATTAAAATGACATCAGGCTTGGTCACATGACTGTTAACTGGGTAGGAAAGCATCCTACTCAGCTTCAGGAGCTGTGCACACTCCTGATTTTTGGTCATGTGTGAATAAAAAGAAAGCTAACAGGTAGGAAGCATGATCGGCTGCTAAGCATCTGTTGGGCAGGACAAGCACACCTACCCAGATTCTGACCCCAGTTTCTGAATGAGGTAGGAGGGGAAACTATCCTAGCCAGCTGACACTTCGCAGGCAATCATGCCCTCACCTCCTACCTTTCTTTTTACTTGCACACAATTGAAAATTGGGAGCACGCACAGCTCCTAAGCTGAGTAAGATGCTTATCCTACCCAGTTAATGGTTGTGTGAACAAGCCTATCATGTGGAGGTGCTGGCCTGGTCTACACAGGCATCAGAAGAAGGTCAGAATGAGATGGTACAGTGGAATATTTCACAAGGGAAATGTATGAATGCTTTTCTGTGTAAAAATAAAACTCCCTCTGGGTTGAGAGATTCAGTTCCATGGAAATAAATTGAAGAGGTTAGTCACAATTAACCAAAGTTCCAATGCTTGCAGCAGGAAGTGCAGTACAAGCCTATGTTTGTTTACTGAAAAGTAACTCCCACTGTGTTTAATGGGGCTTACTTCCAGGTAAGTGGGCATTAGGACTGTAGCCCTAGCCAACACTAACTTAAGCTGGATTTGGGCCAAAGAGTTCACTGACAGGAAAACTTGTCAGTCAGTTCTCTGTTTACTATACCAGGCAAGTCATTCATTTCCCAAGCGACTTGCATGGTATGGTAACCATGGCAACAAATACACTCATGTAGGCAAATGCCTTTATATGTACCTGGATCAATGCGGGAACAACTGTGAAGGCAGCAGCAGCCATGCCGCTAGATGTATGTATAAATGGGATCTGAGTGATGCTAAATGCATATGCTAAATGTTCTTATTCAGGAACACACCATGTGAAATACGAGAGATACCTGCAATATCCCAATTAAGCATTGAGAAGCTCAAAGCACAGTGTTGCTAAGCAGCATTTACTACAAGCAGACAAAGGCAATATCGGCAAGTCTCCATTACTATTAATCACATCATATGTGGGCTCAGATTTCTCTTTGAATCATACATTAAAGTAGCCAAGAAAACCTATCATGTGAACGAGCTGTTAGGGTACTTCCACGGATGGCAGACAGATAAATGAGGCACTGCTTGAAAAATGTTAGTCTTGGAATTTGCGGGGGGGGGGAACAGTTTCAGAAGGGAGGATAGTCTGCATAGCTCTGCAAGCCAGTCCCAAAAGAGAATCAGCTAGAGCCATATGTGCAGAAAACTGTGAGTTTGCTAGACTGATGGTTCTTGTCCTGTGCCCTTCAGCTTAAACAATGTAGTTGAACATATCTGTAATTTATCATCCCTAGCTAGCTGCACCACTGAATGACAATTTTTACACTCTCCCCAGGAAACCCTATGTGCTACCTAAAAATATGTCCCTAAGGGCTGCACAGTTCTTGGGGATATATTTTTAGGTGGCACAGAGGGCTTCCTGGGGAAGGGGGGGGCATCTAGAATTACCATTCCTTGATGTTTTGATGCAGTTAGTTGGGGAGTTATTTAAGCTACTCTCTAACTGTACCTGTGTTTCCTTGATCTGAATGGCAGCCACTGCCTATAGGTGCCAGTGCCTTATATAGGTGGACAGTAGAATGTCTGAAGAATCTAGGATCTCTTCTTCCATCCTTCTCCCACCTCATCCACTAGCTACCATCCATGTATCTCTGGCCAAATGAAGGTATATAGTAATTCAAAAATTAGCAAATACCATAAATTTAAATGAATCATTATTGCAACATAGTCCAATTTGTAAGATTCACAATGTATTTTGAAAGCCTACAACAGACGTTACTTGGGGAAAATTTAAAGAATAGATAAGGGAAATTATAAAAGAAAGCAGGATTTAGTTAAGGAGCTTAGCAGAAATAATGTGGTGGTTTGTCTTAAAACCTCCATTTCTTCTAAGCATACGCCACTGCAGATATTGCCGCTAACAATCAGAAAAGGAATATAAGGTCAAGTAGACTAGAGATATGGAAGGGAAAACATAATAAGAAAATTTGTGTTAAATATTTTTTTTATTCAGTCTGCTTGTGCCAGTTAAGTTCATATTTAATAACAGCGTATAATGCTTGGAAACTTATATAGAAATGATGTACTGTTATAGAAATAAGTGGAGAATAATAAATACATATGCCTGGTTATGCTATCCTCTATGCACAGATGCCCTGATCCAGCAACACTCTGTACGTGTGCAGAAGCAGGTATCCCTGGCTTGACTGGAACCATGTGTATGGAAATTGGTTCTCCACATACAGCTTCCTTCCCTGTTTCTGCAGGTGAGGCTGCATATGCAGAACATGTGCAAAAAGACCTGTTGTTCAGGAAGGGATGTGAGAAAATAGACTGAGCTCCCTCCAGTTCTTCTTTCCTTGTCAAACACCTGAATGGTGGTATGAATGGAAGAATTTTATCCTTCAAAATGTTTCTGAGAATGTAGCCCTGCCTGGACCATAAGTGTTGTGCTGGATAGGAACCTGGCTATAGCTCTATCCAAACATTACACCAGTGATTCTCAAACTTGGGTCCTCAGGTGTTATTGGACTTCAGCTCCCATAATCCCCAGCCTCAGTGGCCTTTGCTTGAGGATTATGGGAGTTGAAGTCCAATAACACCTGAGGACCCAAGTTTGAGAATCCCTGCATTACACTATACATGCATTTAGGTGTCTGTATACATATATCTATAATTGTTGTATGAATAAACGATTGTATGTATGTTGATTTAAAAAGTGAACCTGGGTACAGGCCCCTCAAAATGCATGATACAGCTAGGAAGTATACTACTGTAAATGTGTTCTACATAATATATGAATAACTATACTATGTATAAATCTCTACATGCCTATACTGAACACAGATTGTACATGTGCTGAACATAATCTATGAATAGATAGATAGATAGATAGATAGATAGATAGATAGATAGATAGATAGGGAACATTTCATATCCAGATTAAACTGAACTCACACCCTAGAAATATGATTAGCTGAAGAGCCAACAGTTCAGTCATATCCTTACAACCAGCTAGAAATTTAAGTTTCACTTTTATTAGGATAACAATGTTGTGAATTAATGCAACTGTTTTGTTCCTTAATACATGCAAACATTGTAAGGTAGCTATGCTGATAGAGTTGGGATATTCCCATTTGTGTTTACTGTGCTGGCTTGAAATGTTAATTCAATAAACATAACTAAGTTTTTATCTTTTCTTGAATTTTAATTTCATGAAATCATGATTCAAATGGATTTCCTGCATCTAGCCTGCACACAGTTTTCTTTGCAATCGATGATAATGGCACTTACATCCATAGCAGAGGTTGCTGTTGGAGCCTATAACCACAAGCTAGATAAGGTAGACATATCTAAGGTGCCCATCAGACATTATAAAAGCAGTGTGTGGGTTCATTCAGTGGGAGTAAATTTTCCTGCATCAAACCATGTCCATGATCTAATGGAACAAGAATTCCATTTGATTATTTTTCAACCTCTGAGACAGCTCCCTTCTCATCAGTGAATCCATTGCCTACATCTTCATCAAGATGAAACTGCCAAATGTCCAGACTCGGGGGAGATCAGACACCAGAGGCGTAACTATAGGGGGGCAGGGGGGGCACGTGCCCCGGGCACCATCTTTTCTGGTCACGTGGGGGGCGCCGCCATGACCAATTTTTTTAAAAAAATTTTTAAAAAATTGTTAATACAAATGTTTCCTGCTCAGTGCAGCAGTGCTGCAGCAGTCAAGGGAGTGTGTCGGTGCCCCCTTCCCCACGAGCGGTCCCTTCCGCGCCGCCTGCGCCCCCCCGCATTGCTTTGCTGGTGCCTGGCGGCCAGTCAGTGGCCTGGCTTGGCAGCGGCAGCGGGCGCTTGTGAGGAAAAACCTAAGTATAATGTAGTATGTTGGGGGTGCGGGGGGGAGGTGGGGGGGGCGCCATTTCAGTGCTTGCCCCGGGTGCCGTTTTCCCTAGTTACGCCTCTGTCAGACACCTTTTTTTGTCTTTTCTCTCCACCCCTCACTTTGAGGATATGGGTCACTTGGCAGCTTTCCTTTTCAGCTGAAGGGGATCCACTGATGGAGAAAACAACAGAAGGGTAGTCAAAGCAGGATGCAGGACTGGTTTCAGGATTATGTACTGACAGGCAGCTGTGGAGGGTCCAGGACCCTCGTCAGGGCATAATGTTAATCCCTGAGACCACCTCTGTGACCACAGCATTCATGTAGTGCTGGTGAGGTGATTCTCTCAGATGAATGAGTTGCTCTGTCCTTGCTTCCTCTTTTCCATCCCATCCACCAGGGTAAGTCCCACTATGAGCATTAGGAGGCTCACCCAAGTTTCAAGTTCCAACGGAAGGCAATTTGCTGAGGTCACCCTGTTTTCATCACTTGCAGCCTGCCCTTCTGGTATATCATAAGAGAAATTGTGCCTGCTTCTCTGAAGAGATTATGCAATTCAAGTTTAGCACTAGACCAAACCAAGAAGATTACTAATTATTAACTTATGTTCTCTTTTCAATGCTATTGATAGTGGTAATCAATGCATAACACTGTAGGGATGTGCATGAATTGATTCTGTGCGTCCAGTAGGGATTGTTTTGAAAGGGAGTGGAGGGGAGTGGTACCTTTAAGCATGAGTAAAACCTGCTCCTTACCTGCTCCTGCACTACCCAGCTGCTTTTCCAGATGTGGTATTGTTCCATTCCAGATGTGGCACTGCTTTTCTCAGGTGCGGCCACAGTCCATGTGTGGCCGCAAGTTGGCCATGTGCATCCTCCCACTGTGTGCAGGCTGCTGGGTGAAGTCCCACGGGCGTGCACAAACTTCTGAGCAGTGCATTGCCATGACTAGAAAAGCAGCGGGGCAGTGTAGGAGCAGGTAAGGACTTTCTTTACTCATGCTTAAAGGTACCACTCCCCATTCCACTGAAACATCCCCTGCTAACTGACCAAAGAGGCACCTTTTAAAAGTGGCGATTCTCTTTATTTAGCAGGGGGAGAGCAACTGGCCCTATCCATTCTCAGCACAGCATCCCTCCAGTGGCTGTTGCTTGTGTCTATCTTACGTTTCTTTTTTTAGACTGTGAGCCCTTTGGGGACAGGGAGCCATTTTGTTTGTTTGTTTATTTGTTTGTATGTAAACTGCTTTGGGGACTTTTGTTGAAAATGAATAAATATTCATTGTATTCATCATCATATCCATCACATTCATGCATATCCCTATAACACTGATTGTCAGATGTCTTCATTTTGTCTTTTAAAGAGTGATTTAATTAAACTCATTCTATTTTTCCCAGTGCTGTGTATTTGGAAAGACAAGCAATCTTTCCCAAGAACAACACAATTTCTGATTTTTCAGTGTTTTCAAAAACTTTTCAAAATCTATATCCATCTTTGAAGTAGTACATCTGGGAAAGAAGCAACAGCAGCAGAAAGCAATAGAAATGTGCACTGCCAGCACTTCAAGGCTATACTGAGTCAGGGCCACAACATGTCAAGACTTTAATTATGTATCTTGCATTATATCAGCAAAATATTGTCACCTCTCATTGTTATTGCTCACTCAAAGCTGTCATCACAATGCATTCCAGTGCATGGCAGTGGAGTGGTTTAATACTGGTTCTTTAACATACTTCTAGTGTAGCCACCCCAACCAAATATGTTGTCATGTTTTTACAAGCACAAAATAATATTTTTCAACTCAATAATTACATTCAAATTTGCCATTGTTTCTCTCAATAGTTGCTAGTTTGGCATCACAGTTTTGGAACAAAACAACCCCATTTCGATTCAAAATGTTTTGATGTTTTGAATGCCATTTTGGAGGCCTGTTTTCTCCTTGCTTGGTTTTCTGGCACTGGCTTCCGATTGGCTCTCAAACTCCTTGCTTCTTGGTTGGCTTGTTATCATACAAATCAAGTGTTTCTTGTCAAGCCATTGGTCCATCTAGCTTAGTATTGTCTACAGTACACAGAGTCAGACTTCTCCCAGGTCACAGGCAGGAGTCTCTACCTCAGCCTTATATCCTATATCCTAGGATCCTATAGGGGTTTAGGGGAAAGGTTAAACATGTCTTTAAAATTGCCTGATTCCTCATTTCTTTTGTGTGTTGGGTGGTAGGTAGAACCCATCATGCCCTACCATGCAATCCACTTTGGTGTCCCTAGGGGCTAACCCAGGGGGAACAATGGAGTGTTTCAAATTTCCCCATTGTTCCCTATGGCCGAAACACTCAAAACTTTTCAAGCTTTGTTTCAAGCTTGAAACAAAATGCAAAATCTGTTTGGTTCTCTCCTCTAGTATTCGGTACACACAGGCTAGTGCAGAATTGTGGGAATGGTACTGTATATTCTATCTTAGTATAAGTGAATGTAACCACAAGATGGAACCAAAAGAAGAGAGACATATACATACATATATTTACTTGTAAACATCTTGGGATTGTGCTTTAGCACACAAGGGAGTCTTCAAATCCACAGCAGGGAGTCACAGGTAAGGCAGAGCTGAGAACGGGAGGTCTAGCACATGGCTGTGCAGCACAGTTGCCTCAGTCTTCCTGTAGAAGAATCGGGACCAAGGCTGAAACATATTAGAGCAATAACTGGTGTAAGTGTGCCGACCTACAAGCGGCAAGCAAAGGCAAACACTCAAGGGTCACTGCCACTTTTGACTTAAAGAGGGAGTTATTTCTTTACCCCAGACATGGTAATCAGCCAGAAACTCAAGGTCTGCTATCTTCACTAATGGTGCAGAAGTGCTGTGTGCAAAGCACCTTTGCAACGTTTAGTAATCCAGAGTTCCACTGCATGAGGGTGGGCGGGATTTTATCTGTTGAGAACAATAACAGCTAAAATATGATGATGAATTCAGAATTTCTGCTTTTAAAAATACATTTAAATGTTTCTCCAAGCATATTCTGGTGTAAAATGTAGTGCATTCAGCTAATTTAAGTGGCAGGATTGTTCATACAATATTTGGTATGTTTAGGTAATTGAGAAGTATGATATTCAGAATTTCCTCCAAAACCCCCCATCAAAAACCCAATTTTTTTCACTGAGCAAATTCCGGTGTAAAGAGTAGTGCATTCAGCTAGTTTCAGTGGCATGACTGTGTAGGCAAAATTTGGTTTCTTTAGGTCATTGGGAAATATGACTTTTTTTGTACAAACATACAAACAAACATACCTATAAACATTCTTCAGAATATATGATAGCTAAAGCTCTACTTACATGGGCTGACATACGGTACAAGAGTACATCAGCCTAGTAACATGGCATTTGTGCAATTTGCATGAGTTACACAAACAATAAATGTGCAGAAATTGCAGTACACAAGGGTAAGCCATTTCCAATAGGTGTACTCTTGTGCAATGTAAAATTTGCATTTGTACAACTAACACAAATTGCACAAATGCAACATTACTAGGCCGATCTGCTCTTGTGCACTATGTGTCAGGAGCACCAATCATTTTTAAATATGTATATGGAAAGGATTTTGCACTGTCAGCTGCAACATAGCTTGGTGAGACCTAGACTCAAGTAGCTCACATTTATAATTGTCTTAATGAAATGCATATGCTATTATTTTGCATTCTTCAGAAATATCTTGAGCAACAGTATTTCATTGCTAATGACAAGCCAATAGAAGCCGCAATGAACATGCAAATTTATGCATGTACTCTGTACTGATTCACTCATTCATCAGAGGCTTTGTAGGCAAGTTTAAATTAGCTTTCTGATATTACTACACTGTATGTATCATCTCCTTTAGGATAAAAATAGAAAGGTGACAAACAATATAACCACTCCAGCGGCCTGTTACATAATAGTTGCTTGAGGTTATTAACTTTTGGATGGCTTTAAACTCAGGTTTAAGAGATACCTTGTAAAGAAAAGGAAATGAATTAATATCTGAATGGTAAAATGACTATTTTAGGGCAAGCAAAGTACTACGTTTGATAACATGATTTAATATGACAATAATGGTACATTAAGACTTTATTAGATTTTTAACTTGATATTATATTCTGTCTGCTAATATATCAATCTACAGCCATTCAGAGAGAGAGAGAGAGAAAATACATTTTCCTTGTGAACACTGAGGGTAAAATTCTCCTCTTTGATCTGCTCTGTGAGAGTCCTTCCTTCAATCCCATGAGTTTAGTCATTCTAATAATGCACTTAGGGATGCTTATTAAACTTTAAAGTCATAGTGTCAGCAGGACCCAGTGTTACAGTTTCTGGGTCTTGTTGCAATGAAGAAACAGGGTGCATTGGTTCATTGTGCCAGGTTGAAAAATTCAGCTGACTGTGGAAAAGTATAGAGAATGAAGGCGGGGGAGAGAGAAAGAGAGAGGATTGCACCCTACAAAGAGTCATGGTAAGAGAAAACAATTCCAAGAGTTGAAGGAGGAAAGAACAGATTTATTATATTTATATCATAATGTGTACATATTTTGAGCAGTACTGCTCTTCTTGGGGAAAATTGTTTGTTTGGAAAATTGCTCGGAAAATCGAACACTTAATTAGTTTGCTGGTCACTCCCTTCAAACAGGCATTCCCTGGAATGAACAGCAGGAAGAGTGTGTAAGAGAACCTTGGTGAGTCTGCATGGTAAAGCTATCAGCAGAGAAAACAACATGCTTTGGTCAATTGCCAAAAAGGCAAAATCATTGAAGTACACTACATATTTCCATAAGTGTTGCATTTTAAAGGAATTTTCAAAAAGGAGAAGAAGAAAAGATAGCTTCCTGGAAGAGCACTGCTGCTTGAAATGTGTACAACATGAACAAGAGGGAGCCTACCAATCTGAGGATGCCTACACAACGCCTTTGTGAGGGATGGATGCCTCTAAGCAACTGCTGAAATATTAACAGTGGGAGCTTCAAGCTCCCTGTCATCCCATAGAGAGGGTCTGAGAAATTTTTCATACTTGTGTTTTGTATTACAAAACACAAATATGTATAAACAGAGAGCAATTGTTATGGGGTAGCCAAGAAATGAAGGAGAAGGAGAAAAAGAAGGAAAAGGAGAAGTAGTTCTTCTTCAATGCAGTTATTTTGATCCTGGAAAGATAAACCAGGATCTTTATATATTTTGTAGCTTAAACAGCTGTCCCCTCTCTCTAATTATCAAGGCAATATCTCTTTCCCCCACTTTAATTACCTCCTTTATATCTTTCCCACCAAAGCTGCTACTATTATTTCTTGTTTACACAGTCAGACAGGTGTTATTGACTGGTTTGTTTTATCCAGACATCGAGTCCTTCCCAAGGAGCTGGGATGCCTGAATTTTATTGTCAGTTGTTATAGATATCGTCGCAGAATATAGGCTGTTCCCAGTAAAGCTGCTTTTTGTAATTGGCTGATGGTGATTTCTGTGGCCCCTATGGTGTTGAGGTGCTCTTCAAGGTCTTTTGGAACTGCATCCAGGGCGCCAATTACCACTGGGATTATTTTGGTCTTTTTCTGCCACAGCCTTTCCATCTCAATTTGTAGATCTTTGTATTTGGTGATTTTTTTTCCTATTTTTTTCTTCTATTCTGCTATCCCCTGGTATTGCTATGTCGATTATTTTCACTTGTTTTTCTTTCTTCTCAACTACAGTTATATCTGGTGTATTGTGTGGCAGATGTTTGTCTGTTTGTAGTCGGAAGTCCCATAATATTTTTACATCTTCATTTTCTACTGCTTTTTCAGTTGTATGGTCCCACCAATATTTGGCTACAGGTAGCTCGTATTTTTTGCAGATGTTCCAGTGTATCATCCCTGCTACCTTGTCATGCCTTTGTTTGTAGTCAGTCTGTGCGATCTTTTTACAACAGCTGATTAGGTGGTCCACGGTTTCATCTGCTTCTTTACAAAGGCGGCACTTGCTGTTTGTGGTGGATTTTTCGACTTTTGCTCTTATTGCATTTGTTCTTAGTGCCTGTTCTTGCGCAGCCAGTATTCAACCCTCAGTTTCTTTCTTCAAGTTGCCATTCTTAAGCCATTGCCAAGTCTTGGTGATGTCTGATTTTCCACTTATATTGTGCAAATATTGACCATGCAGAGGCTTATTTTTCCATTTTTCTGCTTGGTTCTTGACTTGTTCTTTCTTGTAGGCCTGCTTTGTTTCATTGGTGTTGAATAGTTTCATGTTATTGACCATTTTAAGTGCATCTTCTTCACTGTCCTTGATATATTCTTCAAGGCCTCTTTTCTCCTCCTCTACTGTTTGATGGACGTGCAGCATTCCTCTTCCACCTGAGCTGCGAGGGAGGTATAGTCTATCTATATCACTGCAGGGGTGCAGAGCATGATTGATGGTCATTATTTTCCTGGTCTTAACGATCTAGCGTCTCTAGCTCTGCCTGGGTCAAGTCTATGATTCCTGCAGTGTCTTTGATAACAGGTATAGCCCAGGTGTTTATGGCTTGTATGGTGTTCCCGCCATTGAGTTTGGACTTGAGGATTTTTCTAACTCTCCTGATGTATTCACTTCCTACTTTTCTTTTAACTTCAGTGTGTGCGATGTTATCAGCCTGGAGAATGCCCAAGTATTTGTAATGTTCTTTCTCTTCCAGGTTCTTGATCTTGCTTCCTTTGGGCAGTTCTATTCCTTCTGTTTTTCTTATTTCCCTCTGTTCATTATTAATGCAGCACACTTGTCTAGTACAAACTCCATTGCTATATCGCTACTGAATATACGGACAGTGTTTAGCAGTGATTCAATTTCTGACTGGGACTTTCCATACAACTTCAGATCATCCATGTGCAGCAGATGGTTGATTTTACTTGATGTTTTAGATGTTTGGTATCCGAGGCCTGTTTTGTTTAGTATTTGTGAAAATGAAGTCATGGCGATTACAAACAACAGAGGGGAAAGTGAGTCCCCTTGGAAAATACCTCTTCTAATGCTAACCTGTCCAAGTGTCTCGCCATTGATTGTTAACTGTGTACTCCATATGCTCATTGCTTTTTAAAATAAATATCTGAATGTTTTTGCTGACACCAGTTGTTTCTAAACATTTTAGTATCCATGTGTGAGGCAATGAGTCGAAGGCTTTCTTGTAGTCAATCCATGCAACACTTAGATTGGTTTTTCTTCTCTTGCAATTTTCTAAAATCATTTTGTCAATCAGCAGCTGGTCTTTTGTGCCTCTAGTGTTCGGGCAATTTCCTTTCTGTTCAACTGGAAGCTGTTTGTTAGTTAATAAGTGTTGCATCACTTCATCTGCTATTATTCCAGTTAATAATTTGAACATGGTTGGAAGACAGGTTATCGGTCTATAATGACTTGGAACTGCACCTTTTGCTGGGTCTTTCATGATGAGATGAGTTTTCCCAGTTTTTAGCCATTGTTCAATATCACCGCCTTTCATAATATGATTGTACTGTTTTGATAGCTGTTTATGAAGGCTTGTTAGGTGTTTAAGCCAAAAGCCATGCAGTTCATCATCGCCTGGCACAGTCCAATTTTTAATTTTCTTTGCTCTTTCATTTATTAATTCTGGTGTTATTATTAGATCTTGCATTTGTTGGTTACATTTTTTGACCTCTTTCATCCAGCCTGCTTTTTTATTATAATCTATTGGATTGTCCCATAATTTCCCCCAGAACTGCACTGTTTCTTCTTTATTGGGTGTTTCTACATTTCTTGCAGTTTCTCCTTCTATGCTTTGGTAGAAATGTCTCTGATTCGACTGGAATTGGAGATTCTGCCTGTGTTGTATAATTCTGGCTTCACACCTGCTAATTTTCTTTGACAAAAGAGTGGGGTGGACTGGTAAATAGTGCCTAATGGGTGGAGGCTACCACCTGTCCCCAATTTCAGAGTGATTGGGCAGAGGGCTGAATTTTGGTGAATTTCACCAATTTTTGGTGAAATGAGATTTTTTTCAATTAAACAACTCTCATGACCCCACTTTCACTTTTTCACACTCTCATTTACTATGAATATGATGAATGAATCAATCTAGCACACTGCACCTTATCAAGAAAAACCTCAGAAATTCACCAAAATTCAGCCCTCTGCCCAATCACTCTGAGATTGGGGATGGGTGGTAGCCTCCACCCATTAGGCACTATCTACCAGCCCACCCCACTCTTTTGGGGCAGATCCACTTTCTGCCCCCAATCTGCCCCAAAGACACCAAAATTTCAATAATTCCCAAAAGATCAGCCCTCTGCCCAATCCCCCTGAAATTGGGGTAGTAGCCTCCACCCATTAGGCACCACCACCCCACCACCCCCTTTTGGGGCAGATCCACTTTCTGCCCCCAAACTGCCCCAAAGACACAAAAACTTCAAAAATTCCCAAAAAATCAGCCCTTTGTCCAATCCCCCTTAAATTGGGGTGATAGCCTCCACCCATTAGGCACTACCACCCCACCCCAATCTTCTGCCCCAGGCCCCACTTTCTGCTCCAATCTGCCCCAAAGACATGAAAACCTCAGAAATTCTCCAAAAATCAGCCCTTTGCCCAATCCCCCTGAAATTGGGGTGGTAGCCTGCATCCATTAGGCACTACCTCCCCACCCCACTCTTTTTGCCCAGATCCCATGCTATGCCCCCAAACTGCCCCAAAGTCACTAAAACTTCAAAAATTCCCCAAAAATCATCCCTTTGCCCAATCCCCCTGAATTTGGGGTGGTAGCTTCCACCCATTGGGCACTACCACCCCACCCCAATATTTTGCCCCTGGGCCCCTTTCCCCCCAAATCGATTCCCTAATCGAACCCTAACCCTAACCCTTACCCTAACCCTAACCCTAACCGGCACTACCACCCCACCCCACTCTTTTTGCCCAGATCCCATGCTATGCCCCCAAACTGCCCCAAAGTCACTAAAACTTCAAAAATTCCCCAAAAATCATCCCTTTGCCCAATCCCCCTCAAATTGGGGTGGTAGCTTCCACCCATTGGGCACTACCACCCCACCCCAATATTTTGCCCCTGGGCCCCTTTTTTCCCCCAAATCGATTCGGATTCAGATTAAATCCGAATCCGAACCGAATCAAGGGTGATTTGGGTGGCCCATATTCGGACACAAAACAGAACAGGGGTGATTCGGTTCAGGTCCTGAACCGAATCACCAAAAATCCGAATTGCACACCCCTTATTTGAAGGCCTCCTGACTCTGAATATGGAGGTAGCCTGTAGCCATCAAGATTAGTAGTCACTGCTAGACCTGTCTTTCATGAATTTGTCTAAGCCCTGCTTAAAGCCATCCAAGCTGATGATCATCACCAAATCCTGTGGCAGAGAATTCCATTAGTCAATTATGTGCTGTGTGAAAAAGTACTTTCTTTTGTTGGTCCCAATTTTCCTGGCAATCAGTTTCATGGGATGGCCCCTGGTTCTAGGGTGGTGAGAGTGGAAGTTGTTGTCCTGATCCATGTTCTTTAAAGCATTTTAAATGCTTTCCTTCCTCATCCTCAATACTCCTTTATTAGGGACTATGGGGATGGGTTGGACTTGCCCCACCTGGCCTACAGATGAAGCACTAGTCCTTTGGTAAATTGGTGGAGATGCTTAGCCAAGGAAGGTCTCTTCTAGCTGTTGAGCCTGCCTCTCCACCATTTGGTGGTGCAGTGGTAAAACTGCCGCCTTGTAACCAGAAGGTTACAAGTTCGATCCTGACCAGGGGCTCAAGGTTGACTCAGCCTTCCATCCTTCCGAGGTCGGTAAAATGAGTACCCAGAATGTTGGGG
Source organism: Hemicordylus capensis (assembly GCF_027244095.1). Classification (NCBI taxonomy): domain Eukaryota; kingdom Metazoa; phylum Chordata; class Lepidosauria; order Squamata; family Cordylidae; genus Hemicordylus; species Hemicordylus capensis. The sequence continues at coordinate 61,221,531 of NC_069657.1, forward strand.
GGCAATATGCTAAATCACTGTAAAACCGCTTAGAGAGCTCTGGCTATAGAGCGGTATATAAATGTAAGTGCTATTGCTATTGTTATTGCTATTTGGTGTTGGATCAGTTTCCCTGTGGAATGGTCTAAGTTCTTTTGGGGACGGAGTAGGGTGTTGTTGTTGATGTTTTGCTGGTGTTTTCTCTTTCTCTCCTTCATTCCCATAGATCAGCTACAGTTGGGGAGGGTGCCCCCCCCAACCTATTTCATCCTATACCCTTTATATAGTTTTTTTTAATTGCATGACAACTGGCAGGTTCAGTGGGCAGGGGATAGTAGTAGGGCTGATTAGTGAGCATCTTTGGGCATGTTCGAGGAAGAGAAGTGTGGTCAATTAAATCTTCAAGGTTTGGTGCCATATGGGCTGTGATTGGAATTCCTCTCTACTTCGGGAGCACCACCAACATCAAAGACTGAACAGCTTGGGGCGTGGCTTTCTGAATTCACCCTGACTCCCTTTAGGGGTTAGCAATGAGGACCAGGGATTCAAATTGATCTGACTCTCTGCTCTGACTGAGCCAGGGTATGATTGTCCAGATAGGTTTGGAAGAAAGATAATAATGTCTGGTCTCTGACCTACACTACTCAAGAGGTGGAATTAGGCCTGCTACAATTACTTTAAGCTTAATATTACTTAATAAAGTTGTGGCCCTTTCACCCACATTAGTTGCAGAACTGATTACTTGCTTTGTATCATTTTTGGTGTGGAAGCAATATCCATTCCAGTTAGAGATTCTGTCACCACTATGTCCTCTCTCATATTCTATTTACTCTCCTATCCTTTTATTAAGCATTACTTTTCTAATTGTTTCTTAATAGCATATTGTTTGAGTACCCTTCTAGGGCCCCTGCTTCTTGGGAAAAATCATAGCACATTGTTAGAGAACAGGCTTTGTGTGCTGAAGTTCTCAGATTCAATCCCTGGCAACTCCAACATATCAGGTTGCTGGTACAATTTCTGTCTAACATCCTGTAGAACAATTGCCAGAGTAGATAGTATTGAGCTAGATGGACCAATGGTTTGAATTAGTATGAGGCAGCTTCATATGGTCTGAGTAATGTAATATTTTGTTCAACCAATTCCCCTTCTCCAATGGTAGCTGTGTAGTCCCAAGTCAGTTTAGTTAATCCATGTGTGCATTTCCAAACAATCATACAAGGAGGATGAGAGAGAGAAAGAGAGACATAGATCCATTTATGTAGTTTGCCTGCAAAAATCCTCCCTTGTTCTCTGCTTTCTCATATTCTCTGGGAAAAGGGCCTCTTCAACTGCGCAAAAAGTACTGGTGTCGATTTTTAAATACCAATACAATATAACACATTAATGGTACTAGAGCACTGAAAATAATCCGGAAGCTCAACTATGTCAAATTGTTTTGATTATGAAAATCTCAGGAGGCTCAGGCTATTAACAGTGGTAAGTGTGGGAAACAACAAAATAAATTATTTTTTCTTGGATAAGCTATAGCTTCAATACTCGTTTCATTGTTGCAAAGTTGCTTACAGTTTTGTGGCTAATGTTAGCAGAACCCCACCACCTGTGAAGTGAGAAGAGAGAGAAAAATGCTTAAAGGGTAAAAAGAAAAAATGTGTGTGGGGGGGAATAGTTGCAAACATTTATTGCAGGTAAAATATTATGGAGGAAACATCTGCTTATTATTGCCATCCTGAATAGCTTCCATTTTTATAGCTGTTTTATTTACCAATTTCATTCACTAAAAGATTTGCAAATGATGATGCAGGCTGAAAAAAGACTTGAATTGCTACTTGCCTATGTAAATCAAAACTGAAAAGTGAGCAATAATTTTACTGGTGAAACTTAAGTTAGATATGGCCATTAAACAATCAAAGGTAGCTTTTACATTATTGAAAATATTCCTATACATAGATGAGAATTTCTGAAGTAATCTGTCTAAGAATGTCATTGAACGTTCTTAACATAATTGTAATATTGTCAACTTCCATTTTTGGAAGGTCATTTTCATTGTTTTCTGGGAGAAAAAAATGTTTTGCTCAAAAATTCCTCCCAAATTCTGCTAAAGAGGACAGAAACTGTTTTCTAATTGCTTAAATTGCTTAAAGCAGTGATGGACAACTACCCAAATACAGTCCACCAAGGACTTTTACACACAGCAGGCTTTAGTGTGAGCTTATTGGGAGGCTTTACTGTGAACTCAAAGTTATCCCCCCAAAATGATGAAAATAGTGGATTTTTTAATACCGGATATAATTAGGGCTATGTTCTAATGCACAGTGAAAAACTTGAATTTTATGTGAACTTCTCCCTTATAACTTGCAAGGACTTCAGGGTGAATCTGGCTGATATGTGAATGCACCCCCTCCATTCCGGAGGAGATGCGAGTTAAAGGGCTTTAAAAGCTCCATGTGAAAGACTTCCAGCAGGTTTCATCTGGTGGACAATCTCGGCCATAGCAATGCTGATCAGGGTTATCTGTCAGGCCAGAAATGATACCTGATGTGCATTTTTTGCCTTGGCACATCAGTTCTTTAGCAAGTCACACTGAGCTCAGAGCTGATGAGATCATAGTAAGATGAAACACCAGTTCTGCTAAGAAAGATCTTCCAGTTTGGTAGCAGGATCTTCCCAGCCCCACTGTGTTCTCTCTCTCTCTCTCTCTCTCTCTCTCTCTCTCTCTCTCTCTCTCCCCTGTCTCTCAACACGTGTACACAAATGACAGCCTAAGTGTGATTTTAGTGTTGTACTGAGACTGGGGAGACCTAGATTAGGTGTTCTTGGTTTAGATCAGGGATAGTCAGCCTTGGCTGTCCAGCTGTTGCTAAACTATAACTCCCATCATCCCATCAATTTATTGTAGCTACGATGATGGGAGTTGCAGTTCAACAGCTGCTGGAGAGCCAAGTTTGCCTGACCCTGGTTTAGATACTCTCCTTCAGGCTAACCTATATTACATGGTTGTTGTGAGGAGAACATGGGCAAGGAGATAACTTTGCATACTGCTCTGACATCCTTGGAAGAAATGATAAGATAACAATGTAGTGATCATAATAATTGGCAGGGAGCTTCAGGCTCTCCCCCAAGCCTGAAGTCATCCCACTGAAATTAAAAGGACAGTAAGGATAGTAATTAAAAGGACAGCAGTCCAATTGAAACTAAAAGGACAAGTTATTCTTAGCTTGTCCTTTTAATTGAAATAGGACTACTTTGAGTAATTTTCCTTAGTATTTCAGCCACTGTACTAAATTTTAATAACAATGATATAATTACATTTAATATTAATCAAGCATTCTTACCTGAGGATTGTTTAAAAATAAATAAAAGTAGACACAATTTTGTCCCGTAGGCTAGGGATGTGCACAAAACTAGCTTGCCCAGTTCGGTTTGGCTTTGCTCGAACCCACCACCCGGTTCGGTTTGAATTTGAACTGGTTTGAACCTCCCAAAGTGTGTGGGGTGGTAGTTGGCACTCATGGGTGCCTACCACCCAACTCTCAAAGCAATCGGACACTCGTATGATTTTTTAAGAATGTTTGAAAAATTCTTTTTCCCCCTCATAGGGTATAATGGGACTCAAACCAGACCATTATTCCCTACTATGGATCACCCATGAGTGCCAACTACCACCCAAACCCCAAAGCAATCGGACACTCCTACAATTTTTTATGAATTTATAAAATATTTTAAATTATTTTTCTCATAGGGTATAATGGGACTGAAACCAGCCCATTACCCCCTATTGTAGAGCACCTAGGAGCACAAAAGTGGGGAGGGTGGTAGGCACTCAGGGGTGCCTACCACCCACCAAACCCCAAGGCAATTGGACACTCCTCCGATTATTGGCAAATTTTAAAAGTATTTTTGAATTCCCTTTAGGGAATAATGAGAACTCCAGCAAATGTATACCTTTACGTCGAAGGGAAAGGGGTGGCCTAGAGTGGAGTGTGGTGGGTGGTAGTGCCCAAGGTGGGCAAGGAAGCTACCAGAATTATTTCAAATAAATTGGGCAAATGGCTGATTTCTAAGTGATTTTTGAAGTTTATGCATCTTTAAGGTTTTTCTCCATAGGGAAGAATGGAGGTTTCATCAGCCCCATAACTTCCCTTGTGGGGCACTGGGGTGGCCCAGAGCGAGTGGTGGTGTAGCGCACAGAGGGTGCCAACCACCCCCTTGGGTTGCTAACCCATGGGGTACTGGGTTTTGTTGTTTCTGAGGTGTTCTGAGTGTAGATTCTCTGGTAGCAAATGAGAGTGGATTCATGGTTTGTCACTGAAAATTGAATTTGAACCTACAACCCGAACTAAATGGCTGGTTCAGTTTGAATTCGAACCATTGAACCGAACCAGTTCAAATTTGAACTGTTTCAAATTCGAACCGGTTTGCACATCCCTACCGTAGGCTAGAGTTTTGTAGGCTTGATTAGTCTTGGGATAGACAATATGAGCAAAACTGGCAAAGAGGGGTTATAAATATGCTAGTAATTACTGTCCCCACTATGGCCTCTAAGCATCCTTACATAGTGGTTGCTGCTGCACTGCTGCATCACTTGTACCTCCCCCACTACCATGATGCTTGCTGTGGCTGACACAGCCGGAAGTGAGACATCTCTCCTCTCCCTTCCCTTCCTGGCATCACTAAGTATCTTAGACAACTACGTTTCCCAGATTTACAGGCCCCAGAGGAGGCAGGAGGAAGAGTTACAGAAAGAAGGAAGAAAAGAAGGGAGGCAGACCCATCCTTGCTTCCTTCATGTCAGCATAATCGATGCCAACACCAAATCTACAGCCAAGTAAGTGGATGGGTTGTGACTAAGTGATGGGAAAGAGGGAGGGAATAGAAAGTGTGCCGTTGAGTCGGTGTCAATTCCTGGAGACCACAGAGCCTTGTGATTGTCTTTGGTAGAATACAGGAGGGGTTTACCACTACCATCTCCCATGCAGTATGAGATTATGCCTTTCAGCATCTTCCTATGTTGCTGCTGCCCAATATAGGTATTTCCCATTGTCTAAGGAACATAACAGCAGGGATTCGAATCGGCAACCTCTGACTTGTTAATCAAGTCATTTCCCCGCTGTGCCATTAGGTGGCTAGAAAACGAGGGTTTATTCTCTCACTGGGGTTAAGATTTGAACTGGAGAAGAACCTAAGAGTGATGATTGATTGATTGATTGATTGAGTGTCGTCAAATCAGTGTTGACTTAGGGACTGCATAGATAGATTCTCTCCAGGATGATCTGTCTTCAACTTGGCCTTTAAGGTCTCTCAGTGGTACACACCTCATTTTTAAGACAACCATTACAAGTCACCAAGATTCATATTCAGAGCCAAGAAATTATGAAACTTGGCAACATCTCTACTGCAGACATACAATCTGAGATAAACACCACACTTGAAGAAAAAGGATGGACAATGAGAAAAACTTAAAATGAGACTAAATACTAAACTGAAGAGGCAGGAAAAGAAAAGGCATGTGTATGAAAAAGAGCAAAGATATGTTTTAAGCAGCCCCTCCCCCCCCCGCCCCGCAAAAAGAAAAACCCACCAGAAATGTAGCAACGTAAATATCAGGAGAATGACTATGTGGATCCTAAAGAACTTTTGTGGGGTGGGAGACTACTAAAAGTAAATTGATATTGCTTCTGTTGCTATTTCTAAGAATTTGTCCATAAAGCAGATTAACATACTCCTGTTTGGGTGCATAGTACAAAGTCAGAATATAGACTTCCACCCTTTACGCTGTGCTTGCACTCTTGAGTCCACACTGGACTCCTGGCTGTTCTTCACTGAAGAGGAGGAAAGGGGATGTATAATCCCATACTCACTGAAATCAATACAGTCTGCATAAGAGAGAAAAGACGGCAGAGAGCTCACTTGCTACACATCTTTGTGTTTTGGTGGGGGTGATCCCTTACTTTATCTTTGATAATAAAACACTGTTCCAGGAGGCCATTTTGCTCCATTTTCTGTGAAGATATCTGCTGGCCTCCAGGTCAATGCATTGGACCATTTCCTCCCAACCAGAGTGATCCCCGCCCCCCAATCACATCATAAATTTTGGGAACCTAATACAAATTTGGCTCCCTGGCCACCACAGAGCCAGCAACCCTTAAACATCTCTGAAATTTTAAGATCCTCTCACAGGACCAAATTTTGTATGGATCTTACCACTGATTGTCTCCTCCCTTATCCTGTGTGGTATGACAAATGTTGAGCCTGAAGATGAAACAAGACAATGGCTGACATCCAGAATAAGGAAAGAAGTGACAATCCCAATGGCTTTGACTAACTCAGCAGCAATTATTACACAGAGAAGGGGGTGGATTTGTGTCCCAGAATGGTGTCCCATTCTGCCAGAAGCACTTTCTTCTTCCTGAGTAATGTACACCCCTTAGTGACATATTTTAATGACATGTGATGTGCCCAGAGCACTTCTGGGGGAAGGGGAGGTAGTCGACATTGCCCTCCTCCCCACAGTATTAGCAGCAGTGCTGTGTAAGTTGGGAACACAGCACCAATGCTTCCCATATAGCACTGGCATTTGGTTAGTCTGGATGTCAGCCATTCATAGTGATTCAAAATGTCAAGGACTGTTAAACCATGGATGAGACAGAGACAAAGTTAGTCATGTCTAAGCACCATTGAAATAAATGAGGCACATTAGTCATATTAATTTCATTTAGTTAAAATCAAAACATGTATGTGTTTGCTTTCTTTTTAGATGCACAAATGCTTGTATATCTATGTTAAAGTGTCTGAAATCTTAGAGTAATGTTTGCACTATTTCAGATGTTTTCTATCATGGAAAAGCCCCTGGTGGCGCAGTGGTAAAACTGCCGCTCTGTAACCAGAAGGTTACAAGTTCGATCCTGACCAGGGGCTCAAGGTTGACTCAGCCTTCCATCCTTCCGAGGTCGGTAAAATGAGTACCCAGAATGTTGGGGGCAATATGCTAAATCATTGTAAACCGCTTAGAGCTCCGAGCTATAAAGCAGTATATAAATGTAAGTGCTATTGCTAAAAGGACATCATGGTTATCCAAAGGTATCCAGGCACTGTAGGTGCCCCCTTACCATCCAAAGAGCCACTGGCTATACAGCACTGCTATTTGGAAACCATTTCTGGATGAGAGTCTAATATTCCAAGAATCTATTCAGAGACTGACATGGTTAATGGCTTGGAAGGTCCGCATATGAAGAAAGAGGATCTGCTTTCTTGGCATTTCCCAGCGTTGTGCAAGTGGATACCTGTAAGAGTTTAATAAAGTTGCAATTTGCTAACTCATCCTTCTTATGATCCACATGACAAAGCACTTATACCTGCTTCCAACAGACCAGCATACACCATTTCTCTGCCTGCACTTCACATATTTCTTAATTATTCCCTCAATTTAGTCTTTATTATCTTTCCCATAAGAACTTATCCCATTTCCCAATGGAATTACAGTATTTTCACTGGCTTTAAATGAATGAAACCTATCTACAAATAATAGTATGGGACCCCTTCATCCATGGCAGTACCCTGTCTGTCTCAGGGAATGAGGAGGTATTTGCTTGGTTAAAGGACTAAACAGAGAGGCCAAGAATTATGGCTTATGTTTCCAGTTCATGCTCTCCACTTCCCTGAGCACTGAGAAGTTCCATGGGAAATGCTACCTGAATTCTGGATTCCTTTTGGAAGAAGAGATGTATGGTTTCTTTGTAATATGTGGTTTGCAGGGGCGTATCTAGGGTAGGGCAGGCAGGGCACATGCCCCGGGCACCACTTAAAGGGGGGCTCCATTTTTAAAAATTAAAAAAATTAAAAATGGCCACCAAAAACAAAATGGCCACCATGCATGCTCAAATGGTCCCTGTGAGCCCCTAGGCCATGCCAGGCCTCACAGAGTGACGCATGTGCGGCAGCCATTTTGTTTTCAGCAGCCATTTTTTAAAAGTTATTTTTTAAAAATGGCCACTGCACATGCTCAAATGGTCCCTGTGAGGCCCTAGAGGCTAGTGGGGGGGGAGGGGGAACCTTTGCAAAAACCCCATGGCATTTAGGAAGCCCCCCAAAGGGACTACAAGTAAAGAATTTATATATATATATATATATATATATATATATATATATATATATATATATGTCACTGTACACATATTTAGATTGGCACTATGTACAGAGAATCAGGGCTTGTGAAAACTGAGCTGAAGCTTATGAGCTAGGATGGTATTCATTTGCTCTTATTTTGCTTCTTGTGATAAGTGAGTTAAATGTGATGTCTTAATAATATGGCTATTAATGGTGATTTTGTCTGAATCAGTGTAAAATCCTTACTGTTAAGGCTCACTGGGAGTTTCTTGCTCTCTTTCTCTCAGTGCTGGACTAGGTCTGGGGAGACCCAAGTTCAAATCCCCATTCAGCCATGAAACTAGCTGGGTGACTCTGGGCCAGTCACTCCTCTCTCAGACTAACCTACTTCACAGGGTTGTTGTGAGGAGAAACCTAAGTATGTAGGACACCACTCTGGGCTCCTTGGAGGAAGAGCGGGATAGAAATGTAAATAGAAATAAATAAATAAATAAATAAATAAAATGTATTAGAATATATTCCAAGCAGTGACACAGTTTATTCTGCATATCCTTTCATTATTTTCAGAGTATCTGGGAAAAGTCAAATTGTCTATTTATTTTAAAAACTTATATAATAGTGATGCTACAATGCATAGTAGAGAATTAGACAGGCACTTCTGTTTAGTTTTCCAAGTACACCTCCACATAGTATTTGGGTATTCCATGAGCCCCAGCAAACTGAAATTTGTAGTTTTCCAGCATATTTTGGTTTGGCTACATCCACTGCTAAATAGTTTTTGAAATATTAAAAGATTAACGAGCTTGGCTTGTACTTTTCATCTGATATTATGGTAAAGTTATCTGAAAGATGGGCGTCAGATGTTCAGACAGGGGGTGCAATTTCAGTGCTTGCCCTAGGTGCTATTTTCCCTAGATACGCCTCTGGTGGTTTGTTTACAAATACACAAGCTGAACGTTTTGGTAATGTTGATCTTGGTGTCTTAGTGGACCACAAGTTGAAAACTGTCAGCCCAGCAATTCAAAGCAGCTGCTAGAAAAATGCAGCTGCATTAACAGATGTAGTATTCAGATCACAAGAAGTAACAGTTCCACTCTATCCTGTAGAGGCCTGCTGGCCAGACCTCACTTAGAATAATGGCTGACTTTGTGACTAATGTAGTGTGGTTGCATTAAGAAGATGCATCTCAGTTATGGAAAGCAATGCTAGCTGCACAACATAGGATGCACAGCGGGGTGGGGTGGGGAGCAAATTTTGATCATCTGCTTTGCCTCTGGAAATGCTCTGTGCCAACCAAAAATATGTCCCAGAGGCAAAGCCCTTGAGGATATATTTTTAGGTTATGCAGGGAGCTTATGGAGACAGAAAATTCTTAAAATTTGCTCACCCCCTCCTACACTGTGCATGTAGGCTCAGCAATAGTGGGGAATCTCTCCACAACTTGGACCCATCTTCCTGATGTGTCCACAATAGGTTGGTCAGGGTGTCAGCCACTGTGTCTAGTTCTGAGCACTGTGTTTTAGAAGCGTTTTGGTAAACTGGAAGGAGTTCAGAAGAGGGCAACAAAGACAACAAACAATCTGAAAATGAAGGCTTACAAGGAATGTTGAAAGGAGCTTGGAATATTTCACCTGGAGAAGAGATTACTATCATAGCCATCATGTAATAGCTGAAGGGACGTCATATAAAAGAAGGAACTGACTGGTGTTCTGTTGCTCCTGAGGCAGGACTACAAACATGGGTCCGAAATTAGAAGGAAGCACATCGAGTCTAGACATTAAGAGATATTTCTGAACTGTAAAAGAGGGAGTAGAACAGGCTGCCTCAAGTAGTGGTGGGCTATCCTTCCATTTTCAAGTAGAGACTAGATGGCCATGTGTCAAGGAGGCATCAAGCAGGAGGGGTTGACTAGAACAGGAGTTCACAACCTGGGATACCCCAGATGTTGCTGAGCTACAACAGTCAATTTATTGTGGCTGGGGATGATGGGAATTGTAGTTCAACAACATCTAGAGTACCACAGGTTGGGAACCCCTGGACTAGACCTCTAAAATCCATTCAAACTCTAAAATTCTAAACTTTTATGAACAGCAGCACACTCCTGTTAAGATAATAACAGATTACATCACATTCCCAGAGAAACACCCCTGTGCCTTAGGGTGCCTTCCATCAGCTCCCCCCCCCCCCACACACACTTAGTTTTTTCATTCAACCTGTCTGTCTTACTCATAAACTGCCTGTCTCAATTTCTTTAAACTGAACATACGCACATCTTTGATTGCTGGTGTTGAAGAGACAAGTCACTTATTAATGGGAAGTGGAGGTGAGGTTTTCCCACATCCCAGAATATCCCAGGTCTATCTCCCAACCATTAGCTCACATTAAGAAATATGAACGGTCTTCCTCTCAGCCATTAAAGAATATTTGTATTCCTTTGTCACATCTCAGGCATTATTGTAGGGCAAAATTATAGTGAGAGGCCATACCCATTACCCAGACCCCAACATTGTAACCATATCCTGGGGCAAAAAAAAAGAGGGCACAATATCATGTATTTCTGTAAAGTCAAAGTCAAAGAAAAGGCATAATCTAAAATGAGATAAAGGCAAAAATAAAAGAGGAAATGGCTGCATCATCAGGAAGATAATGAAGTTTAAATGAAACACAAGACATAAATGCAGTGCAGCTCAAACCAATAAACATTTAAACTTTTCAGTATGAATTAACAATATTTCAATACTGTTAAAGACTGAATTAACATTTTAATGTTTATGATCTGGTAGATAGAATTGGAAACTTTTTACTTGCATTGTCTAATTTTATTTTTAGGAATGTTTTTAGTTTTGAATCATTCTGGCATAGTTGGAAAATCTTTCAAAAGTGCAGACAAATCTTCATATTTGGATTAAGTTTGAGTGGCTGGGAAGAGTTCTGAACAGGGTAGAAGGAAATCAATCAGTACTTGTTCCCTGTTGTTAATTTGCTTTCCGTTGTTGTTCTTGTTGTTTTGTTTTGTTTTGAATAATTGTATACCACTCTTCAACAAAAAGTCCTCAAAGTAGTTTACAAAGCAAAAGGAATATGAAGATGGTTTCTTGTCCCAAAGTAGCTCACAATATAAAAAGCCACACAAGGGAGACACTAGGAACATAGAAAGCTGCCATATACTGAGTCAGAACATTGGTCTATCTAGCTCACTATAGTCTACACAGACTGGCAGTGGCATCTCTCTCAGCCCTATCTTGGAGAAGCCAGGGAGGGAACGTGAAACCTTCTGCTCTTCTCAGAGCGGCTCCATTCCCTAAAGGGAATATCTTCCAGTGCTCACACTTCTATTCTCCCATTCATACGCAACCATGGCGGACCCTGCATAGCTAAGGGGACAAGTCATGCTTGCTACCACAAGACCAGCTCTCCTCTTACTAGCAAGAGTTACTGAAAACAATGCTCTGCTAGGATGAATAGGGACAGTTATCACTCCCACTTTAAAGCAACTCCCTTTAAAGCCACCAATTTGAGAAAGGAGTTTTTCGGCCGAGTTAGCAGAGTTTTTAAGGGGTGCATCCTAGATTATGGGGGGAGAAAAGAAAGACCTTCTACAGAGGATCTTCAGGGATCCCTGAGAAGGGTTGACTTTCTTCCTCTTAATCCATTTTTCAGAATGCACTTCTTCAAAACAATCCTAGGAATTAAGTAACAAAGACACTGCTTGACTCCAAGGCTAGTTTTGAAAGGCTACACCCTGTAAAATGATGATGGGGGTGGGGAGGAGATAGGAAGGAAGAGAACACCTCCTACCCCCCATGGGAACTCTCTGACTCCAAGGAACACTCATAATCAATTTATATAAACTTAAGTTGGAAACTATGGTGAAGATCCTGGAGATCCTGGTCCACAATTATCACAGCTAAGATATAGGGGTGTGCCAACTGTGGCACTGTGTGCCACAGTGAATCAGGCCAGTTGGAACGGTTCGATTGTGGACCAGCCCATCCTCAGAGAAAGGGTCCAGTCCATGATCAAACTGGACTGGATCCGGTTTGTCCATGGATCAGTTTGTGTACTGTAAAGGGGAATCTGGCGAGGATTGCCCTTTACTTCCAAAGGTAATAACGGGTGGGGGGGAGCAGTGAGAGAGAGGTTGTTATAGACGGTCCATAAACATATCAGAACCAGAGGTACCAACTCAGAGGTATGTGAAATATAGGCCTGTGTCTGATTTCATTTTATATTAAGAAATGAATTAACTCCTGAACTCAAGGTGAAGTGGCATACTGCTCTCCCTGCTCTGTGAAGGGAGGAGGCAATCCAGCATTGTATTGTAAAAATGGATATGCAAGGAAACACAAAATGGCTAGGCCTGAGCTAATCAATATGCTAAAATGTGACTCACAATGTCTGTGGAAAAGTCTGCCAGGGGCTGATCTCCCCTCCTGTTGCAAGAAGCCAGTGTTAATCCTTGCCAACAATTAACTCAATCGCTCTCTATAGCGATTCAACATAGGCAGATGCATACAGAGATCCGCCTGTAGACTTTAATTCTTACCTCACTGATGCTTCTGCCCTAGCCATGTTACTTTAAATATTCTCTTGTTATAATTACACACTAGATAGAGGTACACAAGAAATAATGTAATTGCTGTCTCACAACTAATTCTCTCACTAACTCCTGACTTTCAACACCTTTTGGGGTCAGGCTGGCAATTGGGGGAAGATGCAATTTGCATCTCTGAGATGCAGATTTGCTTTGGACAATGTTCTCCCTCCCTTCTGAGCGCATAGTTTACAGAACATGAGATTGAGATCTCTCTGGACTGGCCAATATCTGAATAATTAAAAAAGACATTGTCCAGAAGGTAGCAGCAGGTTGTCACCTTTTTGTGACCCAGGAAAAGATGAGAATTGTATAGATCAAAGGAAAATACACTATAAAGAAGGAGGCTACTGGACAGAGAGTTTAGCAATCTTGTGCCTACAACAAGATCTGCTCACACGCCATCCCAGAGTTTGCTGCTAAGCCGCGGGGCTAGAAGCAGGAACTCTGTCCATGGACAGGAACTGTCTGTGACTTCTACTGCGCAGTGAGAAGTCAAGACTTTCCCCCAGCCATGGTGCTCTGACTCTCAGCCGTGATTTGAGCACTGCAACAACTCCTGTCTCCAGCCAGAGGCCTCCTTCAGCTGAAAGATCCTGCGCTCTCAAGTCTCTGATCCTGGTAAATATGCTGCTCCTACAAGCCTGGAATCCCCTCATCCCTTCCCCTTCCCCTTCCCCCCTTCACCTCTCCCCCTACTAATTTCTGATCCCCCAAACCATACCAGCCCTTAGCCTTCCTTCCCACCCACCCACCCCGCCTTTTCTGTCTGTATCTGAATTGTATTAGGCTCTAGGAAGACTTAATTGCACACACATATGGTAGTTAGGAACACTGGTTGTGGTTAGGATGTTCTGTTTAAATACTGTTTGTTTGTTTGTTTGTTTGTTTGTTTGTTTTTGCATTTATATACCGCCTTTCGTTAAAAAGATAACCCCAAGGCGGTTTACAAAAGTTAAAAACATACAATAAAAAGACAATAAAAACATCATGTTAAAAGTATAAAAACATATAAAAACAGGCATAAAAACAATACAACAAATCTGTTGCTGATATTGATAGAGTGTTCTGCTTTCTGCTTTGCTAGATTATGTTGTTAGTCTTTTATACTCAATAAAGCCCATTGAATCTTTGAGGATTGGTTTGATCTCCTCTCTTCCTTGCGCCCAGATCCTACATGGTCACTATATAAAATAACTTGGTCACTTGGTGACACTATGAGCCAGGCCTAATTTGGTATGCTAGCTAATAAGCAGATTTAGTATATAAATCCGGCCTGGACTGTAACAAGGTACCTTCAAAACTGAAAAAGAAGGTGCTTTCCGGCAGGCCTGCACAGCACTCCCCACCATCTACTCAGTGGCGGCAGCACGCAGATGGTCTCTGCACAAGCGCGGAGCTATTTACATGCAGTCATTGCTTAGGGGGTGTGGGATAGAGTGCTATGCAGGCCAGCCAGTAAGCACCTTCTCTTTTAGTTTTAAAGGTGCCTCTCTCACACCACCAACCCAAAAACTTTTATTACCTTTGGAAACAAAGGGGAATCCTTATCAGATTCCCCTTTACAGGTGCTTGAACTGGCAAACCAGTTGGAGCTGGTTCGGTCAGACCGGCAGTTGGTTTGACCAAACTGGTTTGTGGACTATGGTCCAATCCTAATTTGGTCCTAATTCAAACCGAACCGCACAAACCAGCTCCGCGCACACCCCTACTAAGAAACTATTGAAATGAATAATGTATACATTTAAGTCCAACTAGAAGCAGTCCTATGCACTTATGTAGGAGTAAGTTCCACTGAACTATGCATAGGATTGGCGTGTAATATGTTTATAGAAAATCACATGTTTATATAAGGTACAGTCAGTGCTTGTTCCCTTAGAAGGTTAAGGGAAAAATTGGCGTGGCTATTAGCTACATTGTCTAATAGAAAGGGTTGTGGTTTTTTTAATGCGATCTCTTGACAGTTAAGAGATAGCATTATTTCTGCATCCCCCGCTTTCTATGTTTGTGTTTGTATAGTGCTGATTTTAAAAAAGCATCTGATATTATAATCTCATTTATGCTAAACAATCAAATGTTGATCTACATGTTATCCTCATTATATTTAATAGGACAGATGTTTGGTGTGGATTAAATGGTGCAAATGGCAAAAAGGACAGGTGAGAAATGAAAATGGATCTCACTAGAGGGAAATAAAAGGTAAATGTGCCACTTTTTTCCCAAGCAAAAGCAATCAGTATGTCCTTGAGAGGAAAATAATCAGTGGAGAAGGATAATGAACTTGGTAAAGACACTGAAGACAAGAAATATTGTCTAAAAGGCTTGATAAGAAAGACAAGAGTAGCACACAAATTCATTTCCTTATTTTGCCATACCTTACATTATGGTGTCACATAGTAAGGAGAATTATAGTGTTGATAAAAACTTTAGGAGAAGCTTCCTGAAGTAACACAAACAGCAACAAGAAATTTTATTGGCAATCTAAAAGCAGCAGACTGCCAGAAAATGGTTCTATTAAAATAAAATATGGATCAAATCCATCATTTGACTAAACTTGAAGAAAACAAGTTTCTGCATTTGATGTATCAATGGAACAAAATCATGTTCTCTCATTTGCTTGTAACATGTTTCTCAAATTCAGTGGTACCTTTATTAAGTACCAGAATTTCATGATGGGCTGTTCATACATGACAATGGCCTCTTATGTAATTGCCCTGAAAGCATGCAAGCCTGGCAATTTCCCTGTGGCTGAACTATGCTGCACACAGCTACTGTGATACTGGAAGCTCCTGGAAGTGCTGTTATCATCACAGAAATTGTTGCAGACACATGTTCAGCACCTACATGGAATAAATCAAAAGTCTGATGGCAGCCTTACATATTCTCAGTGAGAGAACATTGGGTGCTACTATTATGTGTGAACAGACACTAATGCAATGTGTTTCTTAAAGCTGTTAGGCCTCACTAAGGTCAGACTCTAGACCAGGACAGCATTACTTCAGCCATCCAGCTGTTTTATGGACTACACATCTCATTATCCCTGGCTGCATTGGCCAATAGTCAGGTATGATGGGGATTGCAATCCAACATCTGCAGGAAGGCTGAAATTGTCCAACCCTACTCCAGGCCATCAGGTCCCAGTCCAGAGAAGCTGTCTGTCCATTCTAGTTGGCCAAAAGGATGTGTGTGGTCCAAAAACAGGCAGGGATTGATTTTCAGAGCAGTAACATGAATGGACAGAGAGAGGTCAGCCAGAAGTCAAGGTCCACAGCACCAAACAAAGATCAGAAGGGGCTAGAAGCAGGTAAGTGATCAAAATCAACATCTGATTCTAAGGGAGCAATCAGAAAAAGGGAGAAGGGATTTAGGCATTGTTACTACTCCAAGAGACAAGTTGCTCAGGCCAAGCAGTTAGCTCAGAGGCTAGAGCGTTAGAGATCTTAGTGTGCAGGGGTTAGCCCTTGGGGGTGGGGCAGCTAACTGGATATTCAGGAAGCAGGTACCAGAGCTTATAAGAAGCTAAAAAGAGCCTTGCTGGATCAGGTCCAAAGCCTACTGAGTCCAGCTTCCTGTTTCCTACAGTGGCCTACCAGATGCCTCTGGGAAGCCCACAACCAGGAGATAAAGGCATGCTCCCTCCCTTGTCTCTGTTCACCTGCAACTGGTATTTGGAGTCATCCTGCCTATGAACCTGGATGTAGCCTATAGCCATCAAGACAGGCAGCCATTGAAAGATTTTGTCCTCCATGAATTTGTCTAAGCCCTGTTTAATGTCATCTAAGCTAGTGGCTATCACCACATTGCATGGCAAAGAATCCTATAGATTAATTATGCACTGTATGAAAATTATGCTCATTTTACCAAGCTTGCAGTAGGTGGAGCTTCTTGGACCTCTGCGCTGGGTACTCCCTTTCACAATACCTATTTCACCACTGTAGTTCTTCCACATTTTGGCTCAGCTGTGCAGTGCATGCCTGCTTCCTCTGCTGCCTGCTCTGGTCCAGCCAAACACCCTCCCAGGCTTCCAGCCAGTCACCTCTTGAGGCAGGAATCCTCCTCCACCACCCTGCACATTTTACTCATGCACTGCGTGTCGTTGTTCAGCCATGGGAGCAGCAGATGTGTGTGCCAGCCAAGAGGAGGAAAATTAAAGCAAAGGCTGAAGGCACTTGTAGAAGAATGGAAAGGAAAGAGACAGGAGGGAATGGCAGGAAAGAGGGGCAGGAGACGAAAGGGCCTTTTCAGGATGGAGAAGGAGAAAGAAATGCTGAGGCAGAAGAAATGAGAGAGTGGGAAGGAAATGTCCAGAGAGAGGTGAAGAGCCAGAGTAAGACAAAGGAGGAGCACGTGGAAAGAGAGGAAGGGGTGCAGACCCTGTGAAAGATGGTCCGCAGGGAAACAAAGGCAGTAGTGGAGAGCCAGCAGTGGCAACAGCAGAAGCACCACAGATCTGGTATGGTGCCATACTGTGGTCCTCGTATGGAGGCACCTTCTCTTTTGAGAAATATTGGTGTAGAGCAAACAATCTCTTCTTTCACCTCTAGATGTAAACATTGTTCCAGATCAAGTGCTCAGCTCATAAACCTGTGGGGAGGATGCTTTCAAGAAACTTCACAGATACAGTACACTGCTGTAATATAACAAAGTCTCTATAGGGTAGGCTGGACAAGAGGCACCTTTTAAAATGACGGCTCTCTTATATTTAGCAGGAGGAGAGCAAAGGTCCCTATTTAACCAGGATAACATCCCTCCCAGTGCCTCCTTTGTGCTTCTTTTTGGATAGTGAGTCCCTTGGGGCAACCATCTTCTAATTCCATTTTACTATGATTATTTTGTTCTCCTATAGCAAAGACATCAGTCAGGTGAGGGGAACAGAGGGGCAGGGCAAGTAAGAGGTAACCTTCCCATCTTGTCCCAGGGCCCATTCCAACCTTGCTACGCTCCTGAGCAGAGGACTGGTGATGCAGAAGGTCAG
The DNA here is from genome assembly GCF_027244095.1 of Hemicordylus capensis. Lineage (NCBI taxonomy): Eukaryota > Metazoa > Chordata > Lepidosauria > Squamata > Cordylidae > Hemicordylus > Hemicordylus capensis. The sequence continues at coordinate 61,239,182 of NC_069657.1, forward strand.
GTGCCAGAATCTGACTGTTGGGAGTCCCAGTTTAAGATTTTTCCCTGCGTGCCTTGATTGATTAAGTGCTGTCAAGTTGGTGTAGACTCTTAGCGATCACATAGATGATTCTCTGCAGGATGTTCTGTCTTCCACTTGGCCTTTAAGGTCTCTCAGTGGTGTATTCATTGCTGTCATAATCAAGTCCATCCACTTTGCTGCTGGTCATCCTCTTCTTCTCTTTCCTTCAACTTTCCCCAGCATTATGGACTTCTCAAGGGAGCTGGGTTTTCACATAATGTGTCCAAAGTATGATAGTTTGAGCCTGGTTATTTGTGCCTTGAGTGAAAATTCTGGATTGATTTGTTCTATGAGCCATTTGTTTGTTTTGCTGGCTGTCCATGGTGTCCTCAAAATTCTTCTCCAGCACCAAAGTTCAAAAGCAGCAATACTTTTTCTATCTTGCTTCTTCAAAGTCCAGCTTTCGCATCCATAGAGTATCATGGGAAAAACCATTGTCCTAACAATTCTAATCTTTGTAGGTATAGAATGACACGACATCTAAATATCCTTCCCAAGGCCTTCATTGCAACCTTACCAATTGCTAGTCTGCAGCAAATTTCTTGACTACTGGATCCTTTACTGTGGATGATCAATCTTAAAGGCAGAAGCTATCTACCACTTCAATGTCCTCATTATCAATTCTGAGGCTGGTTGCTATACCCATTGTCATTAATTTAGCCTTCTTTACATTGACTGATTGACTGATTGATTTGATTTATATACCACCCGAAAATGGCTCAGGGCTGTTTATATCACAATAAAAACAATTAAAATCAATTAACGATTAAAATCAAAACTGAATCAATTAAACAATTAAAATCCTTTCAACATTAAAATCATTAACATTAAAATAATTTAAAACCAACATTAAAAATTTAAAACCATAAATCTAATTAAAAACCTGGGTGAATAAATGCCTTCCCCCATGCCTTTTTTAGAGTTGCCAGAGATGGGGAGGCTCTTATTTCAACAGGGAGTACATTCCAAAGTTGTAGTCCAATTTTTCCCCAGTGTGCTCCTTGACTTTCATTACTAGAGCTTACAGATCATCCGCATTCTCAGCTAACAAAGTGGTGTCATCAGCATAGTGCAGGTTATTGATGTTTCTTCCTCCAGCTTTAAAACCACGCTCATCTTCTTTCAATCCAGCTTCTCTCAGTATATGTTCAGCATATACGGTAAGTTGAATAAATACAGATAGAGTATACAGCCTTATCTTACTCCTTTGAGGATGTGGAACCAGTCTGTTTCACCATGTTCAATCTGGACTGTGGCTTCCTGTCCTGGGTATAGGTTTCTCATGAGAACAATGAGATGTACTGGGATGCCCATTTTCCTAAGGATATTCCACAACTTGACATGGTCCACACAATCAAAGGCTTTTCTGTAGTCAATAAAGTACATATTGACTTCTTTCTGGTATTCTTTGGCTTTCTCAATTATCCAGCATGCATCAGCAATGATGTCTCTTGTTCCCTGGCCTTTTCTGAAACCAGCTTGAACATCTGGCATTTCCCTTTCAACGTAGGACCCTAATCTGCGTTGCATGATCCTGAGCATTATTTTGCTAGCATTTGAAATTAAGGATATTGTGCAATGGTTTGCACAATCTGTTAAGTCTCCTTTCTTTGGTATGGGTATGTAGACTGACCTCTTCGAATCTGTTGGCCACTGTGTTGTTCTCCAAATTTGCTGGCATAGTTTGGTTAGAGCCTTGACTGTTTCTTCTTCTGTTGCCTGCCATATTTCTGTAGCTATTCTATCAATTCCTGTAGCCTTTCGACTTGGTAATGACCGGAGTGCTGATCTAACTTCATCTTCCCATACTAGAAGTTCTTGCAAGTAGGGAATATCTTCTAGGGTATCTTGGATGTTGACATCCCTGCTGTACAGATTTTCAGTATACTCCTTCCATCAATGTTTGATCTTCTTTGAATCAGTTACGATCTGTCCTTTGGCATCCCTTAGCATACCAATTCGAGGTTGGAACCTCCTTCTGAGTTCAGAGATCTTTTGGGAAATTTTCCTTGTTTTTCTGTGTCTGTTTCCATCCACAAGATCTTTACAGATGTCATTGTAGTACTGCTCTTCTAACATTGTAGTACTGTCTCTTCTATCAGCTATCTGAAATTACCTATTAAGTTCCTTCCCGAGGTCTTTATCTTTCTTGGCCTTGGCTTCACTCCTCTTAGCAATTTCCACCGTCTGTTCAGACATCCATTTTGCTGTCTTCTGTTTCTTGACTTTGGCAGTCTCTTTTCACACCCGTCCTTAACAACTCCTTTGATTTCATTACACAGTTCCTCTGGTTCCACAGTTCATCTGGTGCCTTAGGCAGATCTAATCTATGGCTGTGTACATACAAACAAGAGCACATATTTTCTGCTGTGGAGTGAGTCTTGCTTCCTCCTGCTTTCATTCCTCGGTACTTGCGCCTGAATCCAATGTTAATTTCCTCTTCCCCTTCACTTCATCCCATTCAATCTGGCCATATTTTAAATTTTTTTCAAGTCAACTTTCAGGTTTTTTAACACTCTGCCCCTGCTCATATAGTATTTGGGTTACTATTTACAAGATTCCTTGATGAATGATCAAAAGATAGCTTTCCTCCCCTTTTTTAGAGTTGCAAAATGGTTGCAGACTGTAGCACATTGACGAAGTCACTGCACAATACTCTTGTTGACCCTGTGTCATGCATCATGAGTCCCAAGACCCAGACTCCTGTTTGCCTACTGGAATGTAGAGGAGGAAGAGGCATCATCACTTCCAGTGGCATGTGTAGTATCAATGGCAGCAGTCTTGTCTCCATGCTGCTACCCCAGAGCAGCTTCCTGTTCAAATAACATGCCTCCTTTCCATGTGGAGGTGGCTTGGGAACCCTCCTCCAAGCAATGGAGATAAAAAGATTAGAGTGTCAGTTTCTGGACATGAGCCAACAGTGGTCACTAGGGCTTGCTGGCTTAACCTGATAAATGCTGATCATTCAGGCACAAAAGCAGGACATAACCTCTAAGAAGTCTTGTTATTAACTTCAAATGGAGTAAGACTTTATGGCAACAGTGCCCAACTCATAATAACTATGAGTATTATGAGCAGTGAAAATTCGTCCTACAGCAATGTTAACCACGAACTTCCTCAGCATCACTGAAAAATAACCTTTAAACTTGAAAAAGTTCATGAGAGGGGCGGGAAGGTGGCTTCATGATGCCACAGACAGTTAGGTCTGTGAACAGGCAGCTTCTGCTGGAAATTAGCAGGACTAGTATCACCAGGGCTCAGTTTTGGAAGATTTTATGCCTGGCCAAATTAGGATAAATGCAGTTCCACTGCATTTTTAATATCCGTGAACAGCTTTAACAAAGGTGAAAACTTTAAACCACTGGTTTCTGAACTGCTGTGTGCAAGAAGTTGTCCATCTCTGGCTTTATTGCCATTTAAGTAATTAATAATTATCAGGAAATATAACATCTGTAGTAGTCACTCATTCCCTATTACCCTCTTATGGGACAACACTTCCAGTGCAATCACATGCTTTCTAATTACTACTGTTTTGTTAGCAATCATTTCCCAAAATTTTGAACTTTGGATGCTTTTCTGAAGCATAAGATTTATGAAAATTTCTCACCCTTACAATATTTTTGCCTTTATGTTGGAATTCTGAATATAATTTTTCATGGATTTTGAAAGAAAAACATCTCAAACATACACACAAATCATCTTGCAGGATTCCTTCATTTTGAGTACTGTAATATTCTGTTACTGTATTCTTATATCTGCAACAAGGAATTGCCTATGTATGGTTCTGTTCTTTTCTTTTATTTCCTTTGCTTTCCCCCTTCACATCAGTTCTTTCATTAGACCCATACACAACATTATCAGATCAGGATATACAGATCAGGTTATACAGATCAGGATATTATCCCCATTGTTGGGAATTCTTTTAAAGAGTTTACAGTGCTGTCCCCAGTTTTTATAAACCATGCCAGCTCTTGTCATTTAAGAAGCACAAAATATTTGCAGAATTCCTTGACTAAGCTGATCAGTCATACCTCTGAAAATGCCTTCAATGTAGAAACACTTCTGTTACAGCCTTTATCACTACCATGACATTAAATATTTTTGGAAACTGGAAGGTTTCTTAATGCAACCTTCTCTTTTGGCGAATGTGATGCACATTTTCCTTAAGACTATTATCTTGATCCATGATTGTGTTGTGACTATGAAACAACTGTTTCTCACATAGAGTCCACTTGGATCCCACAACGTTGGGAGAAAATGGTCTGCTCCAGAGATGAGCCACCTGACCACTAGCACAAGCTGTCACTACATGCAAGCCAGTAAAGGGATCATTGTGGTATAGGAAAGTGAGAAGTTGTCACATGACCATTTTAAAAAATATTTCAACATAAACTGATTTTTTTGATTAATTATCTTGTTCATCAAGTTCCAGATCATAACTTGCCATGATGTGGTTCAATTCGACTTCAGTATATCTCAGGATGTGATTACTTGTGTTTGGAATTAATAAATGGATTATTAACATTATGCATTTAAATTATCATCTGCTGGAGCAGATCAGCTGAGTCAACTCAAAGCCTTTAACCAGATTTATATAGAGGATATGTCTGTTTATAAGCAAAATTCTAATTTAATATATATCTAAATGGCTGCTCTAATATTCTGCAATTTACCCTGGTTCTTCTAATGTTGGAATGGTTGCAGTTGCAGTTTTAATAGCAGTTGTCATTTCTTGTTGCACAACTGCTCATTGCAGTTTTCAGTTTGTAGAAATAGCAAGACCAGTTGCCTAATACAGAATATCAGTCTCATTAAACCATTAATATTCCTGATTAAACTCCACTGTCTTGTCCTTGCATACCACAATTCTTTCCTATCGATTCACAGAGTGGAGTCACATAATGGCAATCCAAATGGAATCCAGTCTTGTGGATCATTTAGTGTGCAGTCCTATGCTCCACACACTGTGGCTGAAGGGCTTTAGGGTTTGGCAGAAGTCTCTTACATTGACACATCTGTCAGCACCCCTATGCTGGCATAATGCTTTGGATACATCACTGGACTGTTATGCTGGTGTGTCCACTATGGGGGCAGGGTGCCCAAAATGAGCAGCAGTGGTGGCATATCAGGGATACTATGTGAGTAGAGTAAATTTATTTATACATACATATTTTTATACTGCCCAAAACCTACATGTCTGGGAGGTTTACAACGAAGCAAAAACAGAAAAAGTTAAAACATCACAACTATTTACAATTTTTAAAACAATATTTTAAAGCATATTTTAGACATCAGCAACAGTCACTGGCGGTACATAGGCTGGTAACCTCTCGGTAACCTCTGTTACTTCTGGTAACAGTGGTACATATGCTGGTAACCTTTAGGCTTGACTACTGTAGCACTGCACTCTACATGGGGCTGCCTTTGTACGTAGTTCAGAAACTACAATTTGTACAGAATGCAGCAGCCAGATTGGTCTCTGGGTTTGCTGATTTTACCGATAACACCGATTTTGAAAGAACTGCACTGGCTGCTGCTTTGTTTCCAAACAGAATACAAAGTGCTGGTTATTACCTATAAAGCCCTCAATGGCTTGATTCCAGGGTACTTAAGAGAGCGCCTTCTCTGTCATGAACCCTGTCGCTTATTAAGATCATAAACCCTGTTGCTTATTAAGAACTCTGTTGCTTATTAAGAGAGATCTGGTTATGGCTGCCACCAACTCGTTTGGTGGTGACTTGGTACCGGGCATTCTCAGTGGCTGCCCTGGGGCTTTGGAATGTGTTCCCTGCTAAAATAAGAGCATCTCCTTTTAAGAGCATCTCCTTTTAAATTACCTGTTTCCCCAGGCTTTTACAGTAATTGAAATTGACATTTTAATATGTTTTTATTCATTGAGCTATTTTATCTGTTTTATGAATTTTAACTGTTTAATATTATTTTTATATTATGTTCTACTGTGTACACTGCCTGGAGATTTCTATATCAAATGGTACAGAAATACACTAAATAAAATAAATAAATCAGTGGAGAGCATAGTTCATCCCTGGCAAAGGGCCCTCTCCCTCAAATGAATATTGCTTATCCAGATGGGTATGAATGCTTGACTTGGGGAGGTCTGTGTTTCCCTGCCACTGGGAACTACTTTCCTTTCATTTGTGTTGTGAGACCAAAACGGTGATTCTTTGTAATCTGCACATATGCGTGGCAAGAGGAGAACCTGAGGGACCTGAGCACTGGGGGAGCCAGTTCCTTCCCTTCCATTCCATCAGCCTTCCTGAGATCTGCACATCAGTACTGTCAACAGGTGAGGCAGGATCAGCTGGAGGGGATGAAGAGTGCCAAATTCCAGGCCAGAGTGGTACTCTTATAAGCCTGCAGCATCCCAGGCAGGGACGTGGAGTCCAGAAGGGGGTAGCACAGTCTACCCTCTGAGGAACAGCACATAGGTATTTAGGAGCTATGTGTATCTCTTGCAATCTGTCCCATGGCCTGCCATGGTGCTATCCCATCTTGAAACCTTGTTGACTTGCTTCTTTAGCTGCCAGACCTCATGCTATGGGATGGGACAGGGCAGGATAGGACAGTTTCCCACTGATTGGTGAATGCTGGCTGTATTGCCATGGACACCAGTGGAATGGTTGGCTAGGTGTTCCATTCTGGTTTTGTTATTTTGTTGAGTTTGTATATAACAACAAAGTGATGTATAATAAATGTTGTATACTACTTTTTAACAAAATAAAAAGTTCTCAAAGCAGCTTATGTAACAACAGAAATGGGGGGAAATGTTCTCTTTCTTCAAGGGAGACACCAACCACAACCACTGGAGAAATGCCAAAATTGGATGACTAGAGACTGTTGCCCACATTGTGTTAAATATAAGCGAAAATCACATTTTTACACTGTTCCACCACCCGCCTTCAGCTTTTGTGCTGGGAGAGTATAGAATCCCAACTAAGTTGTACTGGATGCTGCTGTGACAGGACTATGGGATTACTCTGCCCATATATGGACTACAGGCCAATAAGAGTGTAGGAATTTGCAAAATCTGGTTTGTTGAACTTATATTGGAAACCAATGAGATGAATCATTCTTAAGGTCAAGGACAACAGTGAAGATCTTGGTCAAGATACGCTGAAAAAAATAATACATATAAATGTTTCCCTTACAATTTGTAGATGAGACAAAGTTTTGATTTTAGATGAAAGTATTTCAGCCTTGCATCAATTAGAAAACTTCCCATGCATAATATTTTAAAATGCCTCAGCGCCAGTATTCTGAACTTTTGCTTTTATCCTCCATCCTAATACTAGCTAGAAAATCAAAGTGGTGATTCTAGCATTCTGTAGTTGCTTGTGGCATTCACCATCAGTATCTGAAATCTTTATTTTCATGGACTCATTGCAAATGATCAGTTCTTGCTGTCTGGCAAAGATGAATGTTTAGATGCCTGGAGCACAGGCCTGATAAGACAGATATAGAGGTAGTATTGGCAGGCTGGGAGGAATCAAATTTGGGAGTGGGGGGAGCTTTATGTTATTTGAGCTGAGGTTTGTTACTTTGCCTTTAGTAAAAAGGCTCCAGATGAAGCATACACTGCCTGCATTTAAGCCCAATGATTTATAGCTATATATTTGTGGTTTATTTATATATTATACTCAACATTAATTTTTATAAATTATTTATTTTAATTATATATATTTGGGGGGATGAATTTATATTAGTAAAGTATTATACATTATATTAAAGTAGTATACGTAAGTATACAAAAGGTGTGTGTGTGTGTGTGTGTGTGTGTGTACACACACACACACACACACACACACAGAGGGTAGTAAATGTAATATTTAAACTTTTGCAATATTTATATTGTACACATTTATAGGCATAGTTATTTAGGGGTTAAACCAAGGTAAATTCTATTTATTCCCAATATATATTTATAGATGATGTGATGCACTAAGTGTTCAGTATTTAAAGGTTTAAATAATTCAAAGAATATGGGTGTTGGAAGAATAGTGGATGATTTGGGGGGTGTTTATAAATCATGAGGTTATTTTCTAAATGCCCATGGTTGATGCTATATTGTATATAAGGGACATAAAAGTAATAATAATAATCATCATCATCCCCAGTGAGGCACTACCTTGGCGTGGTTGTGGGGCTTGTGTGCTCTGAGGAAGGTGAGAGCTATGTCAGAGATCCAACCATACTGGACAGGTCTCACCAGAGGAGCCAGACAAAGAGTGCCTCGCCCATCAACAATATGGTGAGACGTAACTTTAATAAATCTATACCGGATTGGTTGTCGCCCGGGTCAACAAGGACCGCGCCAGGTGCTATAGTCCCTGGACAACTGGTGGCAAGTGGGCTACAGGACTCAGGATCTTCAGTTGAGCAACCAGGACTGGAGACTGCAAGGTTACTGGAAGAAACGTCACTTAACCGGGAAAAAATATACGAAAAACGCCAACAAGGAAATAATGATCTGCTATTATAAGTCTAGTCCAACTAGAAGAGGTTATTTAAAAAGAATGTACCAAATTTGGAAAGAGAAGCATCCAGAAACAGAAATAACAGAACAAAGGCTAGCAGACCAGAAAAGGTTCATAATAAGAAATATAGTATTCACAGAAGTTGAGCTGGAAGAACTGCAAAGAGCAACACAGGCTAAATATAATAAATAAAAATATAAGAAGAATTACCACCAACTGAAGAAGTTGCTCAGGCGCAGGTGGAGGAGGAGGTGTTGGAAATAGAGGATGCCACTGTTGCTGAACTTTTCCAAAATCAAAACCAGGCAACCTCCCCTTTGCCTTAATCTCAAAAACCCAAATGCTGTTTAACAGAAAAGAATGAAAACACCAAACAGTATCTGATCCAAAAATACCACCTAGATTCAAGGAAAATTAGAGAAGTCCTGGAAATAATAAAGCAGCAAATAACAGCAGTGTCAAAGAAGATTAGCAGATATGAAGCCAGAACTACACAACACAGGCAGAATCTCCAATTCCAGTTGAATCAGAGACGTTTCTACCAAAGCATAGAAGGAGAAACTGCAAGAAACCTAGAAATACCCAATAAAGAAGATACAGTGCAATTCTGGGGGAAATTGTGGGACAATCCAATAGATTATAATAAAAAAGCAGGCTGGATGAAAGAGGTCAAAAAATGTAACCAACAAATGCAAGATCTAATAATAACACCAGAATTAATAAGTGAAAGAGCAAAGAAAATTAAAAATTGGATTGGTCCAGGCGACTATGAACTGCATGGCTTTTGGCTTAAACACCTAACAAGCCTTCATAAACAACTATCAAAACAGTTCAATCACATTTTGCAAGGAGGTGATATTGAACAATGGCTAAAAACTGGGAAAACTCATCTCATCATGAAAGACCCAGCAAAAAGTGCAGTTCCAAGTAATTATAGACCGTTGACCTGTCTGCCAACCATGTTCAAATTATTAACTGGAATAATACCAGATGAAGTGATGCAACACTTATTAACTAACAAACAGCTTCCAGTTGAACAGAAAGGAAATTGCCCAAACACCAGAGGCACAAAAGACCAGCTGCTGATTGACAAAATGATTTTAGAAAATTGCAAGAGAAGAAAAACCAATCTAAGTGTTGCATGGATTGACTACAAGAAAGCCTTTGATTCATTGCCTCACACATGGATACTAAAATGTTTAGAAACAACTGGTGTCAGCAAAAACATTCAGATATTTATTTTAAAAAGCAATGAGCATGTGGAGTACACAGTTAACAATCAATGGCGAGACACTTGGACAGGTTAGCATTAGAAGAGGTATTTTCCATGGGGACTCACTATCTCCTCCGTTGTTTGTAATCGCCATGACTCCACATTCACAAATACTAAACAAAACAGGCCTCGGATACCAAACATCTAAAACATCAAGTAAAATCAACCATCTGCTGTACCTGGATGATCAGAAGTTGTATGGAATGTCCCAGTCAGAAATTGAATCACTGCTAAACACTGTCCGTATATTTAGTAGCGATATAGTAATGGAGTTTGGACTAGACAAGTGTGCTGCATTAATAATGAACAGAGGGAAAATAACAAAAACAGAAGGAATAGAACTGCCCAATGGAAGCAACATCAAGAACCTGGAAGAGAAAGAACATTACAAATACTTGGGCATTCTCCAGGCTGATAAAATTGCACACACTGAAGTTAAAAGAAAAATTGGAAGTGAATACATCAGGAGAGTTAGGAAAATCCTCAAGTCCAAACTCAATGGCGGGAACACCATACACGCCATAAACATCTGGGCTATACCTGTTATCAGATACACTGCAGGAATAATAGACTGGACCCAGGCAGAGCTAGAGACGCTAGATCGTAAGACCAGGAAAATCATGACCATCAATCATGCTCTGCACCCCTGCAGTGATGTCGATAGGCTATACCTCCCTCGCAGCTCAGGTGAAAGAGGAATGTTGCAAGTCCATCAAACAGTAGAGGTGGAGAAAAGGGGCCTTGAAGAATATATCAAGGACTGTGAAGAAGATGCACTTCAAATGGTCAATAATGAGAAACTATTCAACACCAATGAAAGAAAGCAGGCCTACAAGAAAGGACAAGTCAAGAACCGAGCAGAAAAATGGAAAAACAAGCCTCTGCATGGTCAATATTTGCACAATATAAGTGGAAAATCAGACATCACCAAGACCTGGCAATGGCTTAAGAATGGCAACTGGAAGAAAGAAACAGAGGGTTGAATACTGGCTGCACAAGAACAGGCACTAAGAACAAATGCAATAAGAGCAAAAGTCGAAAAATCCACCACAAACAGCAAGTGCCGCCTTTGTAAAGAAGCACATGAAAGCGTGGACCACCTAATCAGCTGTTGTAAAAAGATTGCACAGACTGACTACAAATAAAGGCATGACAAAGTAGCAGGGATGATACACTGGAACATCTGCAAAAAATACAAGCTACCTGTAGCCAAACATTGGTGGGACCATAAAATTGAAAAAGTGGAAGAAAATGAAGATGTAAAAATATTATGGGACTTCCGACTACAAACAGACAAACATCTGCCACACAATACACCAGATATAACTGTAGTCGAGAAGAAAGAAAAACAAGTTAAAATAATCGACATAGCAATACCAGGGGACAGCAGAATAGAAGAAAAAGAAATGGAAAAAATCACCAAATACAAAGATCTACAAATTGAAATTGAAAGGCTGTGGCAGAAGAAGACCAAAATAATCCCATTGGTAATTGGCGCCCTGGGTGCAGTTCCAAAAGACCTTGAAGAGCACCTCAACACCATAGGGGCCACAGAAATCACCATCAGCCAATTACAAAAAGCAGCATTACTGGGAACAGCCTCTATTCTGCGACGATATCTATAGCAACTGACAATAAAATTCAGGCATCCCAGGTCCTTTGGAAGGACTCGATGTCTGGATAAAACAAACCAGTCAATAACACCTGTCTGACTGTGTAAACAAGAAATAATAATAGTAATAATTCAATTTCTGTACCTCACTTCCAAAAATGGCTCAGGGTGGTTTAGACAGAGTAATAAGAAACAAATAACAAGTAGTATGTGGTTGGAGATATTTTATGCATGCTTGTATATTTTGATTGAAACATAACAATGATTTTAAAAATCCCAATGATTGCAACCGTCTTAAACACACACAAAAATTGTGTTGGATTGCAGCCTAAGGTCATCATCATCATCTCAGTAATCCTTACAACAACCCTTCAAAGCTGGCCAGTATTATGCACATCTTGTAAGGGAAGCCTGAGACACAGAGGCTAACCTAATGCCACCTAGTGACTTCATGGACGAAATAGGATTTTAACGGAGAAATTTATGAGCTGAAACTTAGCCTTTTAGGCATAATCCAACTTATTTATTTGTTATTTCTCTGTGTAAACCGCCCTGAGCCATTTTTGGAAGGGTGGTATAGAAATCCAATCCAATCAATCAATCAATCAATCATGTTACTCCAGGTCTTGCTACATTAACTTGGCAGTGGTCTTGGATGCATACAAAGTTTGAACCTACAGTAACTTCTTGAAGATAGGAAGAGTTCTTTCACTGGGTTACAACAGCTCCTTCCATTCAGATCAGGTGTGGGCAAACTTGGCCCTCCAGCTGTTGTTGAACTACAACTCCCATCATTCCCAGCCACAATTTATTCTGATGGGATTTGTAGTTTAACAGGTGAAGGGCCATGTTTGCCCACCCCTGATGCAAATGTATGAAAAGAAATGTAACTGGCACAGTAGCCATTTAGAGATCAGTTACAGTGAGAGTTGTAAAGTGTTAAGTGAAATTTGCTTGTTCCACACTTCAGTCTATTATGGCATCATTTTATAAATGTTTGTAGCAGCAAATATGGTGTTAGAAGAGAAACTGAAAGTGAAATAGTGAGGCAAAAATGGGCCATCTATAGCCTCCAGGAAAGCTGATGTTTGAAGGAAATGCTGCAGAAAAGGTGGAAACAAGGATTTGAGTTGTACTGCATAACAAGTGCAGCTAAGAAAGATATCTTGCTTCAATCAGCACTATTACTTCATCTGGCAGGTGAAGCATTTGACTTTTTAGTTTGACTGCAGAGCAGAAAATGGGGAAACATCAAGTTTTGATTAATACAATTGAAACATACTGAGGCCATTCACATGACCGTGTGTGTGTGTGTGTTTGTGGCAGGGGCTAACCCAGGGTGGGGCTGCCCTAGCTTGGGTTAGGCCGCTTGTGAGAACTGCCTTACTGTGTACCCAGAAGAAATGTTACATGTGAAATAGCATGATTATAGCTTGAATGCATTTGATATAGTAACCTTGCTAAAGGCAAGCAGCTTTGGATCTGGCCCATGCATAGATGAGATAATGTACACTGCTTTGAATTCAATTGAAGATAGATGGCATATGAAATAAATTAATTACAAGAACTGATGAAGAAAGCATATGTGACTGATTTAAAGCTGTTAACACAAGCTTGTTAATTTGGGAGTTGTATTCATCATTTATTAAAGACTGAACTGTGTGTGGCATAAAATCAGGCAGACTGATCTTTTGCAGGGCAGAGGAAGTGGCTAAAAAGCTGTTGAAAAGGCTGGGAACAACGCTCAAACAAATGGAGGCCTTACAGTACAAAAGTACTACTAAAAAGCTAAAGACATACCTTGATACCACCTTAGAACAAAGGAAGCCTCATCATTAACAAAGCGCCCCAAACAGGAAATAAATGCCACAGAGATATAAAGAAGTGCAAAGGCCTATATAATTAGTAGGGATGTGCAAATCGATTCAGGTACAAAATGATTTGTACCCGAATCTGGCTGATTCAGGTGATTTGTACACAAAACAAATAACCCCTGTGCTCAATTGCACAGATTCGGGTACAAAACAAATCATCCCAGATTCGGACCTGGAAAATTTGGAGATTCGGACCTCCATTTTGTGGTCAAAGTAGGTTGGGTGGTAGTGCCCAATGGGTGTGAGCGACCACCCAAATTTCAAAGAAATTGGGCAAAGGGGTGATATTTAAAATATTTTTGAAGTTCATGCGTCTTTATGCTTTTTCCCATAGGGAATAATGGAGATTTCATCAGCCTTAGTTATAACTCCCCGGAGGGGGGAGCACCAGGGTGGCCCAGAGTGGGTTGTGGTGGGTGGTAGTGCCCAATGGGTGCAAGGAAGCTACCACCCATATTTCAAGGAAATTGGGCAAAGTGGTGTTTTTTTAAAAAAACATTTTGAAGTTGGCATGTCTTTGTGGCAGATTTGGGGCAGAAAAGGGGTTTCGGGGGCAGAAGAGTGGGTCAGGTGGTAGTGCCCCAATGGGTGCCTTCTACCACCCAGATTTCAAATAAATTGGTGAAAGGGGTGATTTTTATTTTATTTTTCTGAAGTTGGCGCGCCTTTAAGCTTTTCCCCGATAGAGAATAATGGGGAATTTCAGCAGCCCTATAACTCCACTTGGGGGGCACCAGAGTGGGTTTGGGTGTAGTGCTTATAGGGTGCCAACCACCCACAGAATGACAAGCCCATGAGGTACTGGGTTTTGTTGTTTTCAATGTCTGAGGTATTCTGAGAGCAGATTCTCTGGTAGTAAATGACTTACTGTCCAGCAGTTAAGGTTGCCAAATAGGGGCTTTTATAGAGGACATGCTACTATTTGGGGGACCAAATGACTTTTTTTCTGCATTAGGTGGAACAGAGACTATTTTGGGGGCCAAACGGGTTTTTGTTGTTGTTGTTTTGTTTTGCATGTGTTGTGGTGCCCGGAGTTCTGGGGAGCAGCTGGAACATTTTGTTTACTCAGAACACTTTGCTCTCATGAGCAGCTTCTCTTCCTCAGTCTGTCCCCTTCCTACTGACCATCTATCTAGTAGGGAAGCCAGAGTGGAGATTCTGCTTCAGTGGCAGGTAGGAATGTGTTCCAATGGGATTGGTTCCTTTAAAAAGCAAATAAGCAGGTCCTTACCTTCTCTTCCACTGCCCTACCACTTTGCTAGGCATGGTGCCTGCTTTCCAAAAGGCCATGTGTGGTACCTGCGCATGGCGTTGGCATGCACAGCAGCCATGGGCATGCCAGTACCATGCGCAGGCTCCTGGGAGCAGCCTCTTGAAAAGCAGGCACCATGCCCAGAAAAGCAGTGGGAAGGTGGAGGGGTAGGTAAGGACCTGCTTTTAAAAGGAACTGATCCCTGCCATGCTGAACTAGTTCAAATGTAGGCACCGGAGCCAATTCAGAGCTTCCCTAAGGAGGTGCCGAATCGGTTTGGTCACATTCCTAGTGGCAGGTTGCAGAGCCACGTGATGCAGGAGCATGGGTTGGTGGGCCTGGCAGGTGCAGCTTTTTTCCTTCATGTGATGTGTAGTCACATGTGTAACTTCAGTGAGAAGTTAGCAATTAGCTAACTACCTTTACTCAATGAGCAGCTACCTCTGCTGAGGAAAAAGTCTCCTTTTAAATGGTGAATCTCTTCTGTTTGTCACTGGGAGAGCAGCTGGCCCTATCCAACCCCAGCACTCCTATCCAACTGGCCCTATCCAACCACAGCATTCCTTCAGTGGCTGATGCTGGTGTTACCGTGTATATCTTTTAAAGTGCAAGCCCTTTGGGGACAGGGGAATATTCTATAAAAACCACTGTGAGACCTTCTATTGAAAAGTGGTATATAAATGTTTGTAGTCATAGAGGACAGCAAGCAATTGGGAGACCATGCATGCCATGCACCACTGCGTCAGCATGCAGAGAGGCTGGCTCAGTAGCTAGTTGACTGCCCTGCCTCGAGCCAAGAGGTAAAGTTGCTGACCTGGATGGGGAGAGCAGGCTGGATGACCCATGGGGAAGGAGGACAGAGGACTGTGTGTGTGGTAAACCTAACCAGAAGATGAATTTATGGTTAAGAAGCCGGGGCCTTGAGAATTCTGCACCTAGATAGCAGACTGAGCAGACATACAGCTCACCAGTTCATCAGCTTCACAGTTGTGAGCTTTATTTATTCTCAAATTATCCCATTTTTATAAACATATGCATATATGATACCAATAACCATATGCAAATTTTATGCAAATTTGAGAATTTATTTTGGTGAAAAGCATCCTCTAATTCGTGTGTGTGTGTGTGATGGATATTAACTTTTTTCACCATCTGGACCTGGCAACCCTCGTCCAGCTTATGAGAAAGAATGCAAGAAAAGGGGTGGATTTTTAATCATTTTGCTAACATGTATAAAACAGCAAAAGAAAATCTTATGGCAAAGATAAACCCACATGATTTCCTTATTGGAATACTAAAATATTCAGCTCAGGGTGTAAACTGAATGTAAACCTGTAAATTTTAACATTGACACAGGTGGATAAGCTAATGGAGCTATTCACATGACCTCTGGGAATCCCACAATGCACCATGCGCCAAGTGATGTGCATTGGGGGATTCCCTCAGGAGATATGTTCTCTAGGCGCCCGTCGCTTCTCCTTGGGCTTCATGCAGCCCAAAGAGAAACATGATCCCAGTGCCCAAGTCAAGTGTGGAGCCAGTTGAATGGTGGCCTAGGTCTGGCCCCGTCAAGTGCACGGGAGCGTGGCTTGGGTTTTCGAAGAGCCCCAAGCGAACTCCTCACACCTGGGCTCCAGAGAGACCCGAGCAATCTTTTCCCCTGCCTTTTCAGGCAGCGTTTGCTGCCTGACAGCCTTTATTATTCTTTCTCTCCCATCAGCGAGGGAGAGAAAGGAAAATGCATGCTGTCAGGCAGCAAGCGCTGCCTGAAATGACAGGGGGACAGATTGCTCAAGCTCTCCAGATCACTCAGGCTCTCCACGTGCAAAGGGGGCGTGGCTCGGGCTTGGGATAGCCCAAGCGAGCTCTCCCCCTCTCATTTCAGTCAGCGTTTGCTGCCTGAGAGCATGTATCTCCCTTTCCTGGGTTCTTTGAACCTGTTCACACAATGGTGGCTCTGCCCCTGACCCAGGTTAAGGACACGCTCACTCCTTTAACACCAGCTAAATGCTGGGTTTAAAAGCTGGGCTAGGCATCAGACCTGATCCTGGCCATTCTCACACACAGCCTAATCGAAGCTTAGAACTGGAACCCCATCAAACACTGGATTAATAACATATTCTGGAACTGTTTGGTAAATGTAATCTTAATTGCAGGTACAAACACAAGGCAGATGAGCTAGAAATCCACGTAGTAGATTTTAATGTACAGGCTTTTAAGGTTTGAATTAAGTGCAATATTTACAATTCGGTAAAAAAGAGTTAATTTAATAGAAATGGACTCAGAAGATCAATGGTTGTTGATATGGATTACAAAGATGTGTCAAGGTCTAGGTTGCTTATCAGAGCAATACTCCATAAAAAGTATTTTTAAAAAGATGCAATAAATAATGCACATATGGAATGTTTTAGTTATATTAAAGAGCAACTTTCAAAAGGAGCAGAATTGTATAGGAAACATGCAGGTAATAGTCAAGATATGCAGTGTAGGTCAGTCTGATAGTTGCTATTGAAAACCAACAGACATATGAAGTACTTGCTATTATCGCTTGCTATACAGATGCGAGCAAATACCAGACAAGAACATCATGAGAAGCTGAAGTAAGTTCTAAATAGATTTTGGGGGAACCAGGCACATATCCTTTGCATCACATGAGGGTTGACCCTGAATATGGCACAAATGTATATCAAGCTGCACTTCTCAGGGAAATGGGATTTGCTGAGGGTTGAAATAGACAGAGTTTACAGAAGATGTGTGTCTGGGAGGGCACAACGCAGCATCAATATATGTTGAGTGGGAAGGAACTAGGCTAAGCTTAATAAAGTAAAGTAAAGTGTGCCGTAAAATCGATTTCGACTCCTGGCGCCCACAGAGCCCTGTGGTTTTCTTTGGTAGAATATAAAAAGGGTCTACCATTGCCTCCTCCCACAGATTGGTGAGATTATGCCTTTCAGCATCTTCCTATATCGCTGCTGACCAATACAGTACCAGCGGGAATTTGAACTAGCAGCCTTCTGCTTGTTAGTCAAGCATTACGTCGCTGCACCACTTAAGATTATATAGCAGGTGAATGAAGTCTGGTACCACTAGCCCCTATGTAATTCTTTCCTCTCCCAATAATGTACAGCAAATACAAAACAAAACAAGAACAGATCTCATCCTCAAGTAATAGTTAATCTACCACCACTCGATGGCACATAAGTGATCTTGAGATCACAAAACCTGGATTACTCACTGGCAGAATAATTTGAGGCAGTGCTTGCCAGGATTCAACTCCCAACCCTGTTATGAATTTCAGAATCATTTCAGAATGTAACTTCTAAGCAAGCTGGAGCCATGGCACATTTGAAAATTAAACACTGTTAGCCACCTGTGCATGTTTTAAGGGGTGGTAGTTACTGCAATACAGACTATGAATTTGGAATACGCATTCATTCTCTCTCTCTCTCTCTCTCTCTCTCTCTCTCTCTCTCTCTCTCTCTCACACACACACACACACACACACACACGGCTGTTCTCATGAGCAAAATGTTGTACAGATGCACCCATCTCATGGGGGTATCCCCCAATGCACCGCACTCACTGTGTGATGCATTGTAGTATATCCAGAGGCCGGGATTCATTGTCCTGGCCACTGGAGATGGAACAGCACAGATTGTCTGTGAGTGCAAGACATGCTCCTAGCTTTAGTCATCCTATACCATAAAATGGTTAGGTGTGCGGCCGTGCTGCCTGTGTCTTTTTGGGCAGTTCTGCGCATGCGCTCTGCGCATGCGCAGAACTGCCAAAAAGATATGGCCGCCCAGACACGGGTGGCCATGTTGTATCTGAGCAGGGAGAGGTGGCGGCGGCGGCAGGAAGGACTGGCCTCGCTGGCGGCGGCCACCGCCGCGCTGAGAAGACTGGCCCCACTGGTGGTGGCCGAAAAGACTGGCCCCGCTGGCGGCGGCCGAGAGGACTGGCCCCGCTGGTGGTGGCCGAGAAGCCTGGCCCCACTGGCGGTGGCCGCCGAGAAGACTGGCCCCACTGGCGGCGGCCAAGAGGACTGGCCCCGCTGGCGGTGGCTGAGAAGCCTGGCCCCGCTGGCGACGGCTGAGCCGCCGCCGAGAAGCCTGGCCCCACTGGCGGAGGCCGAGCCGCCGCCGAGAACACTGGCCCTGCTGGCGGAGGCCGAGAGGACTGGAGAGGAGCTCACTCAGAGCTCCTCACTCCTTAAAGTCTCTTCCTGTACTGGCGCTTTGGCCGAAAAGAACGCAATAGGCGTCCTTTTCGGCCAAAGCGGCAGTACGTGAAGAGGCTTTAAGGAGTGAGGAGCTCTGCATGTGAGCTCCTCTCTCCTTCTCTACGTGGTCCCGGGCAGAAGAGATCTCGGCAGCTGGGAGGGAGGGCGGTTGCTGAACACAGAAGTTGCCGTCTCAATATTGATCGTTTAAAACAACAATCACTGCAGAATGTGGCATGTTAATAAGCGGATTTTATTTGCAGCACTTTAATAATGCAGGTACGTTCTCCAACCGAGTGTAGCACTTCCTCTTTTTAAGTTTGCAGTTTGTGCAAGTTTACTCGGAGGAAAGTACTGTTGCTTTTCACAGAACATCGCTGCCCCAGTATTATGAATCTATCTGTCTGCTTAATAAATATTTCTTAATATGCAACAGTTGGGGTTGGCTTAAATAATATGATTAGGTTTGGTGTTCTGTCTGCCAATCTTGATCTGACAAGAAAACTGCGATAGGTAAGCAGTATTTTATCAAAATGGATTTTAGTGTGAAATATGGCATGGCTTAATCTCTATGTTCTAAAAATGGCTGTTGGCAAATTGAAAGCATTCCCCCCAAAAAAGGGCAAGAGAAAGGAAGAAGGAATAAATTAAAACAACAACACCTAGCGCCCGTTATTATAACGGGCTTAAAATTACTAGTAAGAACATAAGAACAGTCCTGCTGGATCAGGCCCAAGGCCCATCTTGTCCAGCATCCTGTTTCGCACAGTGGCCCACCAGATGCCGCTGGAAGCCACAGGCAGGAGTTGAGGGCATGCCCTCTCTCCTGCTGTTTCTCCCCTGCAACTGGTACTCAGAGGCATCCTGCCTTTGAGGCTGGAGGTGGCCCACAGCCCTCCGAAAACCAGACATGTGCATTGTGTGCTATCGTAACGCATGCATGAGAACAGCTCATAACATGAGACTACACTTGTAGAGCACAGCACTTGTGCACACTAGGAAGGTGGTTTGTGTTGTAAATGCAAATCACTATGTCTGCTGATCATCTGAGTGTAAGGTAAGTTGACAAAGGCTTCCTGCCCGCCCGGTAGTGTGAACAGCCTCCTAGTATGTTCTTTACTCAACCGCAGCCAAAATTTTACCAACCTGACCAGAATTTTATTTTCTTGGCTAGTTCCATAGGAACATAAGAAGTTACCTTATAACAAGTCAGACCATTGGTCCATCTAGCTCTGTATTGTCTTCACTGACTGGCAGCACTTCTCCATGGTTTCAGGCAGGAGTCTTTTCCAATCCGACCTGGAGATACCAGGGATTGAACCGGAGTCCTTCTGCAGGCAAAGCAGATGTTCTGCTGCTGAGCTACACAGCCCAGCTCTTCCAGAACTGCAAGGTGCTTTGTGTTGTGAATGCAAATATGTGCAGCCTATATCATTGCATAGATATAGCTTCATCTCTAAAGAGGATTATAGAAATGGCTGATAACAGTTTGCATAGTGCATTTCAGGAGATTGCACATGTGTAGATTGGTCTTCTAGGTATTTTGCAAGCAAACTAGACACCTCAGAGTAGAGCCTTAGTCACATTACCACCTGCAGTTTCATCCCAGGCTACGTCTTCAGAAGCACAGTGTTTCAGGAAACTGCCAGTCTAGGCAGAGAGGCTGTGGGATACAAGATTTTAGTCCCTAAGCAAATAAGGAAGTATTCCTTTTACAAAAGAAAAACATTCTCGGCGTGCTCAGACTACTTTGCTCTAAAGGAGGAGGAAGCCTACTGATTCCCAAATAAACTCAGTGTATTTTTCACCTTTCCATTTCCCATTTGGGGTCTCCCAAGATTTCTTATTTTTCAGCTGTCTTTGATCTTCCCCTATCTCACATATCTCCCTAGGTGATTTTACTCTCAGAAGTATTGAAGCAGCTTCCATAGCAGAGAGCAGGTTGTGCTGTCAAGGGTAAGCCCAGATGTAGTCAGCGCCATGGCTGACTTTAGCTTTCTCTTGGTTGTCTACAGCTGGGTAGCAAACCCAGGCTTTCTCCAGGAAAAGGTCCCTCAAATTCATGGTAAAAAAGTCCAATTCAGACATTATACTGTACACGCATACTGATTTCTCTATACTTGTACATGTGTTTCTGTGAATGACTGTGCCTCTGTTCATTTCAAAAGTGAACCTGGATACTGGCCCTTCAAATGCATGGTACAGTTAGGAAGTGTAGTTCTGTACCTGCATTCAACATAACATGTAAATGACTGCACCTATGTACATATCTGTACCTGGGTGCACTGTACATCCATTGTACAAACGTTGAACGTATCACGTGAATGATCCTGATGTGTATTGCTGTACATGTGTTGAACATAACGTGAATAACTGTACATGAATTCAGATCTGTAAGTGCATACAGTCCCTGACATATTGTGTAAGGCAACGTGGGCCATTATAATAATAATAATAATATAATAATTCGATTTCTATCCAAAAATGGCTCAGGGCGGTTTACAAAGAGAAATAACAAATAAGATGGCTCCCTGTCCCCAAAGGGCTCACATTCTAAAAAGAAACATAAGACACACACCAGCAACAGTCACTGGAAGTACTGGATTAGGAGCACCAACCATGCTGCTGCCTCTGTGCACATACCATTGACAGTCTTGTGCACCAGAGCAGTTCCACTCGGGCACTGGAAATAATGAGCATCCCATTGCACAAATGCATTTGCGCAACTTTATGCTGGAGCAGAACTGCCCTGGTGCACAACACCTTTGAAGGTGTTTACACAGATGCAACAGCATAAGTGATACTCCTATCACCCATGTTGTCTTGTGCAGAGTGTCAGCCACTGTAAAAAGATTGGATGTGCATTGAACATAACATGCGAAAGGACAAATATAAGAGGTGAAACACAAGTGGGGTTGCGGAAGTATTACATAAGAACAGAAGAACAGCCCTGCTGGATCAGGCCCAAGGCCCATCTAGTCCAGCATCCTGTTTCACACTGTGGCCCACTAGATGTTTCTGGGAAGCCCACAACCAGAAGATGAAGGGATGCCCTCTCTCCTGCTGTTACTCCCCTGCAACTGGTACTCAGAGGCATCCTGCCTTTGAGGCTGGAGGTGGCCTATAGCCCTCTGACTATTAGCTGTTGATAGACCTCTCCTCCACTTCAATGAGCCAATAAAAGACTGGTGTATGAAAATCAGACTGATAATATGAATTTATGAAGTCAGGAGGTCTCTGATATTTATTTATTTATTAGAAACATTTGATATACTGCCCACTCCGAAGACTCTGGGCGGTGTACAAAAACATGCAAAACAAGACAGCATTAAAATTACATTCTAAATAAAACTAAAGTAACTAACGGGGGGGGGATAGATAAACGACAAGGCAAAAGCCTGGTGAAAAAGAAAAGTCTTCAATAAGGATTTAAAAATCAGCAAAGAAGGAGCTATACGAATCTGCATGGGAAGGGAATTCCAGAGAAGTGGGGCGGCAACCGAGAAGGCCCTTTCATGGGTTCTAGCACCCCGAACCTTTCGGAAATTGGGGATCGACAAAAGGGCCATCTGACCAGATCTGACCGGACAGGATGTAACTGGATGGGAGAGGTGGGTCTGTAGGTAGACAGGTGCCAAACCCCACAAGGCTTTGAAGCTCAAAACCAGGACCTTAAATTGAACTTGGTAGCGAATAGGCAACCAGTGCAATGACTGCAGGAGAGGTGTTACCCTGTCATATTTTCTGGCACCCATAAGTAAATGAGCCGCTGCATTCTGAACCCATTGTAGCTTTCCAATCATCCTCAAAGGTAACCCTAGATAGAGGGCGTTTCAATAATCTAGGCGGGAGATAACAAGGGCATGGGTCACTGTCATTAATGCTAGCCAATCAAGGTAAGGCTGTAATTGACGAATCAGATGTAGCTGGACAAAGGCACTTCTGGCTGCAGCCTCCACCTGCTGTTCAAGCAGGAGGTGTGAATCCAAAAGGACCCCCAAGTCACATACAAGCTCCTTCGGGAGCAGCGCCACCCCATCTAAAACAAGGTTCACATCCAGCTGTTGGCCAGTACGAGGGTTGAGCAAAAGCAGTTCAGTCTTGGTGGGATTCAGTCTGAGCTTATTTTGATTCATTCCAGACCTTAACAGTTTCCAGGCATCGAGTAAGCACAGAAACAGCATCTCCAGAATGGTCTGGGATGTCAATATACAGCAGAGTATCATCAGCGTATTGATGAAATCTCACCCCAAACTGGGAAATGACCTGACCCAGCAGCTCCATATAGATGTTAAAGAGTAGGCATGTGCAAAACGTTTCGGATACAAAATGTTTTGTACCCAAAACAGCCTGTTTCGGGTGTTTTGTAGACAAAACAAAAGACCCATTTTCCAGATCCAAAAGTTTTGTATACAAAACAAAACGTCCCTGTTTCGGCTACAAAACGTTTTGTTGTTTCGGACCTCCATTTTGTGGTGATCTCTGAGTCAGTCTCCATTTTGTGTTTGACATCTCTTTGAATTTCCTACCCTTCCAGCCTTCTGATCAGTGACCTAAATCATGGGCTGACCTGCTAACAATTCCCTCCTTGTTCCCCATTGGCTCTTTTGCTTCTTCCCACTCTTTACTGGCCCCACATTGGCTAGGGGAAGGGTTGCTAACCCATGGGGTGCTGGGTTCTGTTGTTTATGTGGTGTTCTGAGTGTAGATTCTCTGGTAGCATATGAGAGTGGATTCTTGTTTTTCACTGAAAATCTCATATGCTACCAGAGAATTTACAATGAACACCTCAGAAACACAAAACCCAGTACCCCAAGGGCTTGTGGGTATGGAGGTGGTTGGCACCCTATGTGCACTACACAACCCCTCGCTCTGGGAAACCCCCGTGCCCCCCAAGTGGAATTATGGGGCTGCTGAAACCTCCATTATTCCCTATGGGAGAAATCTTAAAAGACAAGTAAACGTCAACAATTCACAAAAGATCATCCCTTTGCCGAATGGAGAGGAGAACTGGTCTTGTGGCTGAGCATGACTTGTCTCCATAGCTAAGCAGGATCTGCCCTGGTTGCATATGCATGGGAGACTTGATGTGTGAGCACTGCAAGATATTCCCCTCAGGGGATGCAGCTGCTCTGGGAAGAGCAAAAGGTTTCAAGTTCCGTCCCTGGCTTCTCCAAGAGAGGGCTGAGAGAGATTCCTGCCTGCAACCTTGGAGAAGCCGCTGCCAGTCTGTGAAGACAATACTGAACTAGATAGACCAATGGTCTGACTCAGTATATGGCAGTTTCCTATGTTCCTAATTCTTTTGAGATAATTCTGGACGTTTCCTTGCCCCCATTGGGCACTACCACCCACCACACTCCGCTCTGGGTCATCCCTTTCCCCTTGATTTGAAGCGATACATTTTCTGGAATCCCCATTATTCCCTATGGGAAAATTCTTAAAGATGTGTAAACTTTAAAAATTCACAAAAAATCAGCCCTTTGCCTAATTCCTTTGAAATGTGGGTGGTAGCTTCCACCCATTGGACACTACCACCACCATGCACTCTTTTTGCCCTGGGACCCTTTTTAAAAATCCAAATCGATTTGGATTCGGAAAATTCAGCTACAGAACAAAAAAGGGCTGATTCGGATTCAGAAAATTTGGGTACAAAACAAAATGGGGGTGTTTCGATTCGGATACAAATCGAAACAAGAAAATTCCAAAATGCACACCCGAGTACAGGGGCAAGAACTGAATCCTGAGGAACTCCATAAAGGAGTGGCCATGGGTCAGAGCATCTGTCCTCAATGCATACTGACTGGACACGCCCGCAAAAGTAAGAACAGAACCACTGTAAGACTGTGCCCCCAAAACCCAACCCACGCAGGCGGTGAAGGAGGATAGCATGATCGATAGTGTCAAAAGCCGCTGAGAGATCTAGAAGGACCAGGAGAGGGACACTACCCTCATCAAGGTCCTGAAGAAGATCATCTACCATTGCGAGTAATGCTGTCTCTGTGCTATGCCGAGGCCTGAAACCCAACTGATAAGAATTAAGATAGCCAGTTTCCTCTAAGACCCTCTCAAGCTGGGCACATACAACCCTCTCTAACACCTTTGCTACAAAAGGGAGGTTGGAGATCAGCCTATAGTTGTCAAGGACCTCAGGGTCCAGGGAGCATTTCTTCAAGTGAGGGCGAACTATCCTCTTTAAGGGCTGCTGGTATGAAACCCTCACATAATAAGGAGTTAACCAACTCCTATTGATATTCCTATTAAGTTGCTGTTGTGGTTTCAAGGAGGTGGACAGACCTGGTAAAGTCTGATTAACTAAAACCAAATGTGAGCTACCTTTTGTTTGGTAGTAAGAAAACAGGCAAAGATCAAGTAGGCCTTTTATATACAACAGTACTTTATTGCTTCATAATATGTCTGGAATAAACTTCCATCCGTCAGTCAATGAGCAAAAACTCCAGGATTCCCACAGGTCCTAAAAGCATTAAGTTGGATCCCCTGGCAGACATAACACTCCCCACCCCCAGGTAACATAGTTCTTCAGGCAAGGGGATACCGTTTCATGAAGCTATCTCTGTACCATATTTACTAGGTTTTTTCAAAGTTCTTTGATGTTAGAAATAAGGGACGGGGTTTGTCTTAAATTCAGAGTTCACTTCCTTTCAAGTAAATACAGGCATAACATATATTTAACCACTATTTTAAGGGAATTGTTTAAATTCAGAATCTATATATATATTTCTCCTAGGTGTGCCTGGGGAAAATGTGTCCCGGCAGCCCAGCTGATTGGCTGGGCTGCGGAGGCGCCTGATTGGCTGGCACACCCAGGAGGAGGAGAATTGGCCGGCCCATGCTGGCAGGCCTGGCCTGGCGACCGGTGGTGGCCGTAGACTCTAGCGAGTGAGAGAGGAAGGGGGGGGGAGACAGAGTGAGCGAGAGAGGCGCGCGGGGGGGAGAGACAGAGTGAGCGACAGAGGCACATGGGGAGGGGGAGACAGAGCAAGCGAGAGAGGCGTGAGGGGGGAGAGACAGTGAGCGACAGAGGCGCGGGGGGAGAGACAGAGTGAGTGAGAGAGGCACGCGGGGGAGAGACAGAGCGAGCGAGAGAGGCACGCGGGGGAGAGACAGAGCGAGCGAGAGAGGCTCGTGGGGGAGAGACAGAGCGAGCGAGAGAGGCTCGTGGGGGAGAGACAGAGCGAGTGAGAGAGGCGTGCGGGGAGGGGGAGACAGAGTGAGCGAAAGAGGCTCACGGGAGAGAGACAGTGAGCGAGAGAGGCGCGGGGGGAAACTGAGCAAGTGAGAGAGGCGCGGGGGAGAGAGATCGAGCGAGAGAGGTGCGGGGGGAAGAGAGACTGCGCAAGTGAGAGAGGCGCGGGGGAGAGAGTGCGAGCGAGAGAGGTACATGGGGAGAGAGAGTGCGAGCAAGAGAGGCGCATGGGGGAGAGACAGAGCGAGAGAGGTGCGTGGGGGGAGACAGCGCAAGCGAGAGAGGGGCGCGGGGGAGACAGCGCGCGAGAGAGAGGTGCGTGGGGGAGAGCGCGCGCGAGTGAGAGAGGTGCATGGAGGAGAGTGCGTGAGCAAGAGAGGTGTGTGGGGGGAGACAGCGTGAGCAAAAGAGGGGCACGGGGGAGACAGCGCGAGCAAGAGAGGCGCGCGCAGGGGAGACAGAGTGAGCAAGAGAGGCGCATGGGGAGGGGGAGACAGAGTGAGCAAGAGAGGCGCGGGGGAGAGAGAGAGATCGAGCGAGAGAGGTGTGGGGGGAGAGAGACTGCTAGCAAGAGAGGCGCGCGGGAGAGAGACAGCGCGAGCGAGAGAGGCGCGGGGGAGAGAGACAGCGTGAGCGAGAGAGGGGCGTGGGCGAGACAGTGCGAGCGAGAGAGGCGTGCGGGGGAGACAGAGCTAGCGAGAGAGGCGCGCGGGGAGGGGGAGACTGAGTGAGCAAGAGAGGCGGGGGGAGAGAGAGATCGAGCGAGAGAGGCGCGGGGAGAGAGAGACTGCGCTAGTGAGAGAGGCGCGGGGGGAGAGAGAGCGCGAGCGAGAGAGGCACGGGGGAGAGACAGCGCGAGCGAGAGAGGCGTGGGGGAGAGACAGAGTGAGCGAGAGAGGCGCGGGGGGAGAGAGACAGCGTGAGCGAGAGAGGCACAGGGGGAGAGACAGCGTGAGCGAGAGAGGCGCGGGGGGAGAGACAGAGCGAGCGAGAGAGGCGTGGGGGGAGAGACAGAGTGAGCGAGAGAGGCACAGGGGGAGAGACAGCGCGAGCGAGACAGGCGCGGGGGAGAGACAGAGCAAAAGAGGCACGGTGGGGGGGGAGACAGAGCGAGCGAGAGATGCGGTGTTGGAGGGGCAGAGCGAGCAAGAGAGCTGTTCTGGGCGGGGGACAGAGTGAGTGAGAGAGCTGTGGGAGGACCAGCCAAACAAATTCTCCCAACTAACCCCAAAAAGGAAGTGAACTACTGCACAGATGCTCGGTGCGGGTTCAGCTAGTTGTCTTCTAAATACGGTATTTTAGTAGCAGGGTTTTAAAATCTGGGTGACTATACTTTGGCAGCTGGTGTGTGTAAAGAAGATGCAGGGCTCCCTTCACTTAACAGCTGTGGCAAGTTCATGGGATACAGGAAAAACAACCAACAATGTATCAATGTGGCAATGCCATACAGTCTATCTGCAGTCTGAGCAGAGGCACAGCAAGGTCGAAGTGGGCTCTGGGACAAGAGCCCATCTCTGTTCTAGATGGTAGATTTCATAATATCCCGTGGGCTCGCGTCCAGCAGAGCTGTCTCGGGTTGTGAGGAGTTTGATTCAGGCTCCTTCCAACTCAAACCAATCCCTGGGGACTTTGTTCTGTTGTGATGCTTTTAATGGGTTCTTTGTGGACAAAATCTACTGTATTCAGCCTGACTTGGACTCCACTGTTTCTGCAGTATTAAGGTGGTGTCAAGCAATCCCTCTTGCAGTATTAGATTGGATCAGTTTCAATCTGTGATGCCTGATGACGTGGACAAGCTGCTTGGGGCGGTGTGGACTACCACTTGTTCTCTGTATCCTTGCCCAGAGGATCTTGCCCAGAGAATCTTGGCAGCAAAAGGCTTCAGAAAGCCTTTTGCGCATGCGCAAAAAACGTGCCCCGGCAGTGGAAAAGCAGTGGGAGGAGTAAGTACACCCTCCCCCTGCCCTTAAAGGAATCCCCACCCTGGTGTTTGAACCATGAACTTCCCCATGATCGGGCCAGTCCGGAGGCCTGTAGAATGGCCTCTGGACTGGTCCGTGCACATCACTACTTTTAATGTGGTGATTCTCTTGTATTTAGCAAGAGGAGACCAACTAGCCCTATCGAACCGCAGCACCACCTCTCTTCAGTGGCTGCTGGTGATGGCTGCCTTATGTTTCTTATTAGATTGTGAGCCCTTTGGGGACTGGGAATCATCATTACTATTTATTTTTTGAGAAGTTTGTTGAAAAGCACTATAAGAACATAAGAACAGCCCTGCTGGATCGAGTCCAGCATCCTGTTTCACACAGTGGCCCACCAGATGTCTCTGACAAGCCCAAGGGCAAGATGTGATGCACTCTCTCCTGCTGTTGCTCCCCTGCAAGTGGTATTGAGAGGCATCGTGCCTCTGAGGCTGGAGGTGGCCCACAGCCACCAGTCTAGTAGTCATTGATAGACCTGTCCTCTGTTAATTTGTCTAAGCCCCTTTTAGAGCCGTCCAAGCTGGTGGCCATCACCACATCCCACGGCAAAGAATTCCATAGATTAATTATGCACCATGTGAAACAGTACTTCCTCTTTTTAGTCCAAAATTTCCCGACCTTCAGTTTCATGGGATGACCCCAGGTTCTAGTGTGAGAGAGGGAGAAAAAATTCTCTCTGTCCACTCCCTCCACTCCATGCATAATTTTATACAACTCGATCATGTCTCCCCTTAGTTGCCTCTTTTCCAAATTAAAGAGCCCTAGATGCTGTAGCCTAGCCTCATAAGCAAGGTGCTTCAGGCCCCTGATCATCTTGGTTGTCCTCTTCCCCTTTTCCAGTTCTACAATGTCCTTCTTAAGATACGATGATCAGAACTGTATGCAGTACTCCATACGTGATCCTACCACAGATTTGTATAAAGGCATTATGATATTAGCATTTTTATTTTCAGTCCCCTTCCCAGTGATCCCTAGCATGGAATTTGCCTTTTTCACCGCTGCCACACACACAAAGTGTTAATGACTTAAACACTTTCAATGAGCTGTCCACCACAACCCCAAGATCATTCTCCTAGTCAGTCAAATAAATATTCATAATAGTGGTAGGAGCAGGAGTACAAGCAGGAGTGGTAGAAGAATAAAAGCTGCACATGGTAGGGCTTGGTGGATTGTGCCCAGTGTCACTACTACTACGGAGATACTAGGCATGCTTTTAAAACATGTATTTTAGTTTAGTTTAGTTCCAGAGCTGCGGCAATACTGCTGTCACAACAGAAAAGAAAAGCTTATATAAAAACCTTATCACCAAGAAACAGTACAGGGTGTTGCATAACATAATACCTTAAAATTCTTACCTTTTTATTGAAGCTGCAGCATATTTGCATACTTGATTATATGGCCTACTTATCCTTTTGCTGAAGGAACTCCTGCTTGCCACCTTATCTCATCAAATATATACATTATATATTATGCAGCTATTAATTTCTTTTATGCATGTTCAGGTTAATGTGCAGGTAGCCATAGATACGCAAAACATTAATGCTCCTTGTAGAAGAACACAAACATGAAGATTTTTCACAAGATTTGGCTGAGGTAAGCTCAGCACAAAGGGTACGATCAGGGAGGATATACTACATCAAAACAATGGAAAAAAGAAAATGTAAAGAAAAGATTTTGTTCTGAGCAGCTATGGTTTGGGAATACAAAGAAAAAATAAATTGTGTTGCTTCAAAAAAGTACTTTGGTGGAAAGACGTTTTTAGTGAGCAGTATTTTATAATCTGCAGAACATTCCCTTGAAACATTAAATATTTTAAGACTCCCTGTGTTGAAGCTTTGTTTCATTTGAGGTGGTATTTTCTTTAAATCACAAGCATGATGTTTTTCTTTTTTATTCCTGACTCCATAGGCTTGTTCCAACATCACAGAGACTGTCACTAAAATATTAGAATGCTGGAACATTTATTATTATTCATTATTTATACATTTCATAGATATCTGCCTTGTAAAGGAAAAAAAGTACAGTTTGAAGTTAAGATATAGTATCCATGCAGAATGTTCCCGAGAAATCCTTTTTAAAAATTCAATTTATCTGGACCCAAGATCCAGTTTTCTACTGGAAGATTTGGGTCTTTGATGACAGATGTATGTTGCAACAATTGCATGTTAACCCATGTTTTTGGTGTGGTACACTCTTGTATGTTGAGGCACATGTTGCACGCTGAGTATCCTGCGTGTATTGCACATGGCATTTTGCTGTATTTGTGTGTGTGCACATTTTCATGTGTTGCATCACATGTTTAGAACATGTTTAGAACTGGTATGTAGTGTGTATTTGCAAATGTTGGGCTGCAGGTTGCTGCTTGTGTGTGACATGCTACTATGTGTGTTTGTGTGTAACACATACACGTCTGCTGCGGTGTGTTTGCATGTTGCATGCTCCTGTGTGTTTGCATGTGACATGCTGCTGTAAATGGGATGCTTCCATACATGTGAGATGTGTGCTGTTATGTGTGGCATCTCTGGCTTGGCTCACTTCCTCAACCTCTTATTAAAGTGTGGTATAACACCTATCCCAGCTTCAGTTTTACCCCAAGAAGATTGGGGCTCGAAAACCAAGGGGAAAGTGTGGATGTATGGAGGCTAGATTGCAAGCAAACACAATGTATGAAACTGTGGAATGCCACAGCGCCTTACCTTACAATTTCCACTGTATATTAATTCCTATTCTACTTTTTGGTAAGTGAATGCATTTGTAAGTACCTTAACTCTTCCTTTAAATGGAAGACATTTTGATCCGGGAATGAATGAATAGCAGCAACCAGGCGGTTGCTCAGACCGGGGGAGGGGGAAAAAAGATGTTGTTAGAAATCTTTCTAGGGTTGAGGGACTAAGTCAATGAGCCCTGTGGACCATGGCTCCCAAACAGTGTCTGTAGACAGTGGTGCAGCTAAGTAAATTTGGAGCCTGGACCTAGTGGTCTTATGCCCACCACCTGCAAAATAAGCATCCTCTACTACACACACACACACACCATGGTTTCACACAGCATTCTTAAGCCAGTGGAATATGTTAGTGCATCTGTGTGCGTGGGAGAGAGAGCTTCCCATTAGCATAGGCAGGCAGAACA
This sequence comes from Hemicordylus capensis, assembly GCF_027244095.1. Classification (NCBI taxonomy): domain Eukaryota; kingdom Metazoa; phylum Chordata; class Lepidosauria; order Squamata; family Cordylidae; genus Hemicordylus; species Hemicordylus capensis. The sequence goes on from NC_069657.1 coordinate 61,270,291, forward strand.
GGAAGGCAGGCACAGATTGATGATAGGGTAGACAGACAGACAGATAGATAGACAGATAGATAGATAGATAGATAGATAGATAGATAGATAATTTGGGAGCCTGGAACTAAAGGCCTTTGGACCACCACTTGCTGGAGACACACACCCCGCCACTGCAAGTTAAGCACAAACAGCAAATGGATTCACAAGAAAGAATATAAAACAGGTATATTTTTGCAAATATGCATTAGCAGAAACATTTCAACATGGACCTAACATATTTCCTTCTCACATATTTATTTCCCTTCTCCTCCATCTGTCTGTGAAGCACCCAGCACATGTCATAATCACACCCGGCTGCCCGGCACAGTGCAGGCCAGTAGCGACCACACCACCTAGGAAATGTGTGAAATTTAAATTCAAAAATGTATTAAAAATAATCAGATTGCCTGGTCCATTTCAAATTAAATAGGTGGAGCCCTTCCACCCTACCCAACTTATTTATTTATTTATTGCTTGTTTGTTTGTTAAATTTATATACCGCCTTTCATTAAAACAATCCCAAGGCGGTTTACAGCAAAATTTAAAAACAAGATTTAAGAAAGACACAATTCAAATATTAAGCTAAAAATATAAAACAAATCTGATTAAAAATTTAAAACAAAAGCATAAAAGCAATACAGGGTATAAAGAGCAGCAGCAGAGACAATCAAATTTAACATATGAGCCTGATATCAAATCCCTAGGCCATGCCAACCCCAAAATATACAAAGTGGGGTGGATAACCCTCACACAAGCCCAATAGTAACACACATGCACTTTCTGGATGTCTCTGAGGATGAGGCAGGCACCGGAAATGAGGAGGCAGTGATGAGCATGGCAGAGTAGAGGGCTCAAACAAGTCTGAGGCACCTAGTTCTGGCTGCTCTGTCTCCTTTAAGCCTAGCCTCTGCTGTTGGCCAGCCTGTTAGCCTGCGCTGCTGCAGAGCCAGGAGCCAGGCAGAGGCCTCTGTGCAACTTGGAGTAACCTTTATTTTCCGTAACAAACCATATTTGAGCTTTTTCCTTAAAGTTATCCCTCTGTTCCTTATACCTTGGAAATGTCTTTATTGATGAGAAACCATGTATAGCCATGTTGATTCAATAAGAAAAAAGCCAAGAGGAGGGCAACACCTTTCCCAGGACCAACCATATATCACAAGTCAGTGAGCAAGCCCCCAAGTTTTCCAGAATTCCTCCTCAGGCTCCAGGCACAACAAAGTAGGGAGGAGAACATGGGCAGACCTTGGGGTGTTTTTCCCCTATGATGCCCAAATGCATCTTCCTCACCCACACACCTTCCCCATCCCAGTTGTGCTCATCATCCAGCCTGAAGAAGAGTTCTGGAGAACCTGAAATATCACTTATTGCACCACATGATGAAGCTAGTGTTGTCCCAATGAGCACTGTGAAAAGGGAAGCAGGTGGCGACATCAAACATACAACAATCAATCTTCATCTGAACATCTGAGAACAGGGTGGGGGTAGAGGAGGAAATGACTGCTGTTTCTCCATTGAAAAGTATCCAGTATCTCCAGTATCCAAAAAATAAATAAAATAAAAAATCACCCATCCTTCTTTTGCAAATTTATGCAAGTTCACTACATTTTTACTCAATTTCCCTTGCAAACTATATTGTGTGACTGCAAAAGAAATATGAACAACTCTGGTCAGAGTAGCCATCAGTGCCCTTTTAAGAATCAGCAGACATAATAATGTTTCCTGCCCAGCTAGAATTCACTGCAGTGACAAAAATCTTTCCAATTTCAAGTAATCGGAACTGCAGGCTACAAAATTTAAAAACATATACATTTAAAGCAAAGCCCTGGAGAGTATTCTAGCTTCTACCATTTAGTAATGTTCCCCAGTAGAGTATCCTTTGTGTAGGATTTTTCTCCAGGACATTTGCTTCTACAGATTTGCTTTTCTGCTATTCCATATATTTTAAGTTATGAAAAAGGGTGCTGTGAAAGCCACCTATAGAAAGCCACCTATATGCTGTTTCATTTCTTATTTATCTTATCTTATTTATCAGTTAACAGGTGAAGGCATACAAATTAGATATTTTTTAAAAATGTCCAGATGCAAAGAAAACTCTAGTAAGGAATGACAATTTATTTCAGTTTGCATCTTTACTTTATAGCTTCCATAATGTGTGGGGTTTTTTTAATATAAGAAATATATTTTATAATTTATAAAAAATATATATATAAGAAACATCTTTCAGGGCCAACTTGACTGCAGAAGCAACCCAAGTGGTTACTTGGCATTTATTTTTTATTAGCACTGAAAAACAGTTTTGATCCAGAATCCCTTGTGATGTCATAGTGGATGCTGGGCAACATCTTTCAGGTTCTATAGTACAGCTTCTTAGGGTATCTTTTGGTCTGGTCCTCTTTCTCTGCAATATTTAAGACAAATTGAACAGATAACATTATGGATCTTAAAGGCAAATCCTAAGACTTTCCAAACCGGCATGTAAGTGTTTCAGTTGGCACACAGCCACAGATATCCGAGTGCAATATCACAGAACATCATGTTACAGTAATAGAAAGTAGCTGCCTCTTGGAAAAGAAGATAACAAGGAAGAAATCAATTCAGCTGGACTAAAGGTCACCACCCTTTGCCAAATATACAGATGGCAATAAATTGGACTTGAAAGGCCCAGCCAGAAGAAAAGATCACAGGCAAAGCATTAATAAGTGAGGCTGTGGCCTACTCAGACCCTGAGCACCAATATTCTTGACACTTCCCCATCCAGATAAACTGAAGGAAACAAGCTGAAATCACAGTCAGTCAGGAGCGTTGTTCACTCTGTAAATTCTTGGGAAGAAAGATTTTTGATGACTTTGCACTGCATCAAAACTGTAGTAGAGCTGATTCTGTTTAAAAAGAATTCACATCTCTAGATTACAGGAAGGGAAGATTACATACGCACTTACAAGTTGAGCAGGAGAAGAGCTATTGCCTTAATAAGCTGGGTCATACCAGATATATTGACAATGCAGGTAGAAATAACTTCACAAGTAGATTAGTGTTCCAGACTCTCTCTCTCACACACACAATATTGGTCTACACATGTGAGATAGCTTTACCCCTATTGTGTACATGAAGGTTTAGCTTTTGTGAGGTAGGTTAGACTGCAGTATAGTGAGGCTATTCTCACGACCCACAGAAACTGGGCTAAGGGAGCCAAGCCTGGTATCTGCAGGCCATATGCTGCAACCGGAGCTGTGTGGCTTCTAGCAGCAAGCATGCGTAATTCCACCTCCCTCCACTAAATGAGGTTTGCAGTGTGCGTGCTTCGCTAACCCCATTTACCTGATTGTGTGTTGTAATGGCATGGCTCTGTGCCACTGCGGCTTGCAAGGAGACTCCCGACAGGGAGGCCAAAACCTCCTGGCATCAAGGGGCTCTCCAGAATGCCCCTCACACTCATGCGGGGCATTCTGGGACTTCTGGGGGCCAGGAGACCCCCGATCCCTGCCGCCCCAACCGGCTTGAATTGAAAGTTATTATACACCAAAGAATCTGAACCCTTGAAAAATAGTGACCACACATTTTGCTCCATAACACCAAGGGCTAGAGCTTAGCTTTTTAAAAAAATGAAAGCTGGGAATCTGGGGGAATTAATAGGACAGATCTGAAACCCGAATCGATTCAAATCGAATCAGCTGTGATTCGATTTGTACCCGAATCTAGCCAATGGACCATAGGCGTGATTCGTTTTGTCTCCAAATCACCCGAATCAGCTAGATTCGGGTACAAATCAATTTGTATCCGAATCAATTTGCACATCCCTAATGGCTTGACTACCAGAGCCCCTGGTGGCGCAGTGGTAAAAAAACTGCCACCCTGTAACCAGAAGGTTACAAGTTCGATCCTGACCAGAGGCTCAAGGTTGACTCAGCCTTCCATCCTTCCGAGGTCGGTAAAATGAGTACCCAGAATGTTGGGGGCAATATGCTAAATCATTGTAAACCGCTTAGAGAGCTCCGGCTATAAAGCGGTATATAAATGTAAGTGCTATTGCTATTGCTATTGCTATTGCTATTGCTATTGCTATTGCTATTGCTATTGCTATTGCTATTGCTACCAAGCCAGAGGTTTCTGGTTCCAATCACCACTGGTATGTTTCCCAGTCTATGGGAAACACGTATATAGGGCAGGGCTCTGTGCTCGCCAGGAGTCGACACCAAGTTGATGGCACACTTTACTTTACTTTACATCTGTGTTTTCAGTGCTATACAACATACATTGCATATTTAAAAACTGAAAGGGTTTATGTTAATGGAAGATATAGCTATTGGGGCAATTCACACAATTGCCCCAGACAGGCAGGGAGAGCATGGGGGGAAGGCTGCTTTCACCTTACTTTCCCCCAGACCAAGCAGGTCATCTTCGACATGTCTCCTGTGCACCCACATGAGCAGCTCTGCTCCATGCAGCTCCGTGAAGCACAGAACAGGGTGGAGGAATCCATGACCAGGTCTTGGTGTTTCAACGTCTGGGCATCCCTCAATGCAATGTGTGGCACGTGTGTTGCTTTAGGGATTCCCGCCCCCTCATCCAGGCACTCTGTGCTCCTGTCTCTGTGACTCCACAGGCTGAGTGCTGCCCGAAGAATGACACAATACCCGGTAGCTGGGTTAAGGATGTGAGAGCACCCTTAACCTTGGCTAAAAGCTGGTTTTGCTAAGGGGGTTAGGTGGATGGGGAGCAGAGGGATCCGTGAGAATCCCACCACTTTTCATGACCACTCTAAGCCTCCCTGGGGCAGCCCAGGTAGGGTTAGGCTGGTTGTGAGAACAGCCTCATTATTTTAAATTGATTTCAGTGTTTTAATTTTGATTTTTATGGATTTTTGTTGTATTTGAACTTTTGTAAACCACTCTGAGAAGAGTGTTTTTTTTTAATGAAAGGTGGTATAGAAATGGAATAACATAAACAAACTGTAGTGATCAGCCTCCCCTCCATCTAAAGAGTTAAAGGGGAAATGAACCCTGTCTTGACTGACAGGCTGGTGAACTCCAGGACTCAGCCAGTCAGCACACCAGGTGGGTGGGACCTAGAGAGCTGTTGGGAGTTCTTTGTTGGGAGAAGCTAGGCTGGAGGGGCACAGGAGGACACGTGGCCATGGAGGTTGGCTGCAGGAAGATTACTATAAAGCCTGAAAAGACAGGATTACAAGAGTCTTGAAGTCCCATCAGGAGTTTGGTGAGTTCAAGAAAAAGGGAAGGTTAGTCTAGGGAAAAGTTTCTTTAGTCAGACTTTGCATTATGGATGTTATGTTTCTTTGGTATGTGTGCTCTTCATATTCTGGATACTGTTCTATTTTAGTTTACCTGCAATGTAACTGAAATAAGAAGTACTAGCCTACGCTTAATACACTTTGGGCATGGCAAAAGCCTCCGTAAACATTTACACGTGCATTCAGACAACCTATTTTTCTAATCATACTAAGTATTCTTCACTGTATCTAAAAGCTGAGAAAGCCTCAGATGGAAGCAGTCTGTAGTAACTGAATAAAGCTGGGGGGGTGGGGGGGTTAGTTCTTTTCTTTTTACAAAAGAAAAGCCTCTCTGACTTGGTTTTTAACTCAGGAAAAGTGGGGGCTAAAGGGAGATTTATCTGGTGCAAACACGTCTTCAAACATTCAGCAGCTATCGGTTTTCTCACGACATGTAGGCTTGCATGTGGAAGATTTTTGTAAAGAGAGTTTTCCCTGGGATTCCACTCCAATCCCAGGGAGGTTCAAGCTCTGACAATAAGAGTGGTTGTGGTGGCAGCATTTTGAACCTACCAGTAATACAGAATAGTTTTAGGAGAAGCCTGGCCAGGCAAATCAGCAGGGATAATTCAGCATTTCTTTCCCTCATGTGAGCTTGCTCTGAGACAAAGGCTTTAATTCACTACACAAACAAACAAACAAACATATGGTATGTCCAGTTGCAGCTCCCTAGTCAACAGATAAAGCAGCCTGAGTCAGTCCATTGTTTCATCCTGCTCAGTACTGACTACATGGGCTGGCAATGGCTCTCCGGGATTTCATATAGTTCCCCCACACCCTCAGCCCTGCCTGGAGATGCCTGGGGTTAAACTTTCTGCATGCAAAGCTAAAGCTCTTCCACTGAACATAATAACACTACAGTCATATTGTAATACACATAAACAGCAAACCTCCCCAGGAAGAGTATTCCACAAGTGGAGTGCATACAGGAGATACAGGCTACAGAGAAGGGGCATGCCTTCACCATGCAATAGCAATTGTAGCGACAGGAGGAGAGGGGTCATGCCTTCATCTCCTGATTGCGGGCTTCCCAGAGACAGCTGGTGGGTCACTGTGGGAGACACGATGCTGCACCAGTGGGTCTTGGGCTTGATCCAGCCAGGCTCTTTTTATATTCTTAATTTCTTAACCAAGAAGCCCCGTAACCTGTTGCTACCATCAAACTGCAGATGACAGGAAGGCGTGGAGGAGGACCTTTGAAGATGATCTCAGTGCACAGAGCAGGTTGATATCAGCAAAGGCATTCCTTCACTTATTCAGATCCATCAGTGCACATGAGACAAATGTTCTTACCATCTAAAGTGTTAATTGGTCCTGAGTAGGGATTTCAGCCTGAGTTTCTAGATCCACTGCTGTAGCAACTAATACAGACTGACTCTATTTAAAAGAATAATAAATAACCCAGGTAGAGTTCTGCTGCCCAAAATTATGGTGGCAGGGGATGGGATAAATGTTCTGTGATGTCAATGGAAACTCAGCGAGAATAAGGATTCCTGAAATTAAAGAATTTTTTTTTCTCAGTCCCATTCTGATACTGTAGTAATAATTTACAAGAAGAATATCTGCAATATCAACTTTTTTACCTGTGTTAAAGCATGTACAATGTGCAAATAAAAAATGTTTCCTTAATCTGAATTATATCCTAATTAAAGTAAAATGGCAAACATCAGTGAGATGCAAATTTACCCCTCACCCAAGCAACTCTGAGAAATGAAAGCACTATGCACCGGGATTTTGTAATCACTTATTTGAATGAGAATACGTTACACTGCCAATTCAGTTATTGTACATAAGCACATTTTAAACCATTTTAAAGAGGATGAGCAATTTAAAGCCTTTTGCATTAAATTTGGGCTGATTTACACTACATATGCTACTGACACATTAAGAGATTTAATGAACTCTACTAGGATAAAAATACTAAATTCAAATTAGTTTAAAGAACTTCAGCTAGTTTAATGGAATGTTTCAGTGGTGAACAAGAGAATAAATAGTGTATTACTGTTTTATATTTAAATAAATTCTTAAAGCAAATACATCCACTGTGCCAAAAGTAATAACTTTCATATTTATAAGTCATTAGCCCTTCATTCTAAGAATAAAACAAAAGAATAACTCTAAATTGTGCACATTTTAATGCTGTTCAGGTGAGCATCAGCAAAGGATTGAATCCAGCACTGTTTTTAATGTTACTTATATACAAAGTAAAGTAAAGTGTGCCGTGAAGTCGATTTCTACTCTTGGTGCCCACAGAGCCCTGTGGTTGTCTTTGGTAGAATACAGGAGCAGTTTACCATTGCCTCCTCTCAAGTAGTATGAGATGATGCCTTTCAACATCTTCCTATATCGCTGCTGCCCAATAAAGTAACAGTGGGAATTCGAACCGGCAACCTTCTTCTTGTTAGTCAAGCATTTTCCCGCTGTGCCACTTAAGGTGACTATATACAAAAACGGGGAGGATAATTTAATACAATTCTGTGGTCTGGCAATTTGTTTAATACTGAATACCATTTGACTCAGTGGTTCTTAAACTGTGGCATAAGAACTATCAGTGGCCACAGGTGCATGTTCAAGCAGCTCCTGAAACTATGATAACAGTACAGGGGAAGATGAAATGGAGCTAAAAGTTTCTTTCCAAGTTCCAACTCCGGATGAAAAGCTGAGCTGTGTTTCAGTTTAATATTTAAGACATTGCAAACAACTGCATTGGAAACTTCATAAATTTACATGCACATGCACACACATACACACAAAGTGCATATTGTACATTTCTTTTCCCTGTCTACTTGTAGCTTTGTTGGATCAGAGCCAAAGGGGAGAAATGCAGCAGTTGAGTTTTAATTTGGAAGCCTTTCAAGTGTCCTCTCATGTGGCAGCTGCAAGACTAAAGAGTAAAGAAAAATAGCAGCTCAGAAATAATAAGTAAACTAGAATACCAGTTTCTAATACAATAAAGGGAAGAACTTTGCATCTGTATTGTTTGTTGCCAGTGATGTACGCTTGTAAAACCGACGCATTCTAAAACACGTTCCAAAAACTGACTGCTATTTGGTTTATGAATTATACTTTGATAAAAATCATAAAGTAAAAGGTTTAGCACAGACACCCACTACTGGTATAGCTGGAAGATCATAAGAAAATGAAAGTGCACGGTGGCAGCAGGGATGGCTTGCTAACAAGGCATTGCACACACTTGGGCTGTGCTGGCTGAGTAAGACCCTTAAACTACCTCTCTCACCGCTCCCCTGGCTTCCCCTTAGAGGATTCCCAGGACACCCCCACACCCCATTACTTTTAAAGGGGAATCCTCACTGGACTCCCCTTTACAGGTATTCGCCACTCAAACTGCCAAACTGGCTTGGTCAAACAGATCAGGCCGGCTGGTCGGTTTGATCAAACCGGTTTGGCAGCACATGGTTTGTTTCGAACTCAAACTGAATGATTTTTGGTTCATGCACACCCCTATTTTGGACACTGTGGAAGGATTAAAATATTGGCTCCACCATGCCAGTGCTGAGAAGAGCATCAGGATATAGGAGCAAAAGTTAAGGCAGTTCAGTGGCAGTGCAGGCACTCCTGTGGCTTTGGGCCCCAGCATTTCATTATATGTGGGGATGCCTTTTAAGATTTTGATTGGTCTAGAATATGGCCACTAGACCGTTGACCCAGAGCACTCAGATGGAACATATCTTGCAAATTTTAAAACAGCCTTAAAATGTCACTGGCTTCTGATCTATATCTGATCACAATTCAGAGACCTTACAAGTTGTGGTCCGGGTATCTTTAATGCCCCCCCCCCGTCTGATTCCCATATGAACCTGTCCAGCACCTAAGACAATCATATGAGGACCCGCTCTGACTGCCTCTGCCACCAGAGATTATAGCAATGTCTTTTATTTTATTTATTTATTTATTTATTTTCAAATTTAAAGTATTTCTATACTGCCCAAAACTTGCATCTCTGGGTAGTTTTGTGTCTCTGCCCCACTTCCCTCTTTAAAATACTTTCCTGATACCAGGAAGGCTCTCTTGGCACCAAACTTTATGGATTATCCAAACCAGTACATTTGGGAATGGAGCAAGTTTTGTTCATACAAGCGGGGACGGGTAATTTCCATTTATTCCTCCTCTCTGCTGCCCCAAGACACCCCACTTCCCCAGGCCTATCTGCTCCTGGTAATACTGAAGCCCCATGGACATATTTTCAGGAGCCGTAGCAGGAAGGGTGAGTAGCAAAAATTGCTGTTCTTCCCTTGAGCATACATAACTTCTTTCATTTTCAGATGCACTTCAATGATTTTTAAATGCTGGGCAAATATCTCTTTTTTAATAAGTCCTTTTAATTTTAAATTATTTTGATGATGCTATTTGATGATTTTATTAGTTTAAACTACATTACTTTTTGAATAGTGTCCTTATTGTTATTATTGTATCTTAACAATTTTACCTTGCTGAACGTTTTGCAGTTAACAAATAACATATACATTAATATAATACAAGCATTTCACTGGAACTAGATAAGCCTTCCAACCAGATGCGATGACCAAGGCCTCTGATACTCTCAACAGTTTTGTCCCTGTACACACTTGCTCACTCTAGGAATGAGTGACTGAGGCCTGAGGTTATAGGATTGCCCTGAGGTTTTAGGATACTATAGGATACATTGCCTAGAGGTTATAGGATACTAAAATAGTAATATGATTCTTTAATCCTATACTCAGCCCACATCTCCCACAATACCCAAAAGCTACAGAAAGTTGGCTGAGTGAGGACATGTAAAAGATGGGTTGAGTTGCAACTGTCTCTGACAGTTTTTAAAAAGTCATTAAAGAGGCATCTGTTCACCCAGGCTTTTAATTGATATTGTTTTAATTGTTTTAATGTTGTTTTAGAATATTGTTCTAAAATTTCAAAATTGTTGTGTTTTAAATTTCTTGTTTGTGTTTTTAACTAATGTTTTACTTTTTGTTTTTATTTTGTTGTAAACTGCCCAGAGACGTGGGTTTTGGGTGGTATAAAAATACGTTAAATAAATAAATAAATAAAGTGCATATGTCACACCAAACATACAGCCTCTTCTCACTGTATGGGTCCAATCAATCCACATTCTCAAAACATTAATTAGTATGTGTCCTAGATTACTATTTCAAATGGCAAAATTCACCTTTACACAGTCAACTGAGCCACTTTTGGTAAGACATTTCTTCATTTCTTTATGAAATCATGTGAAACTGCGCAGAACTGTGAAACAAATACAGTAGAAGAACTGACGTAAAAGTCTTAGGGTAACTCATAATTGACAAAAACTATCTGAACAGAAAACGGTGGAAGCTTGCCCATCAGTTGGAAAGTTAATTCAACTTCAGATAAAGGAATTTTAAAGGTGAAAAGGACAGTGAAATTGCAGATGGGGGAAATAAATAAATAAAGGTGCACAGTAAATCCTCAGAGATATGTTGAAAGAATAGCACTGATAGTGCTTTCTTCTTTTAATCAGAAGAATTGAAGTAGACAAAAGACAAAATAGACAAAAAAGCAAGGGGTGTGACTGGACCGATTTTTGCAGTTTGGTCCAAATTCTAACCGAATTTGGACCAAACTGCTAGTCCACCAACTGGTTCAGTTGAACCAACTGGCCAGGCCGGTCTTTCTGACCAAAACAGCTCGAACTGGTCCAGTGGTTCAAAGGCCTATGCCTATAAAGGGGAATTTGGTGAATTTACAAGGGGAATTTACAAACAAAGGGGAATCCTGGCTTGAAAAGACTTCAAAAGGGAAGTGTATAAAATTATGCATAGAGAAGAGTGTGGAAAGAGAGAAATTTTTCTCACACTCTAACAACACTAGAACCAGGCATCATCCCATGAAACTGAAGGCCAGGAAATTTAGGGCAAACAAAGCACATAATTAATCTATGGAATTGTCTGCCATGGAATGTGGTGATGGCCACTAGTTTGGATGGCTTTAATGGGGGCTTGGACAAATTCATAGAGGGCAGGTCTATCAATTGCTACTAACTGTTGGCAGTGGGCCACCTCCAGCCTCAAAGGAAAGATGCCTCTGAATACTAGTTGCAGGGGAGCAACAGCAGGAGAGAGGGCATACCCTCACCTCTTGCCCATGGCCCATCAGAGGCATCTGGTGGGCCACTGTGTGAAACAGTATGCTGGACTGGATAGGCCTTGGGTCTGATCCAGTAGGGCTATTCTTATGTTCTTGTGTAAGCAGCACCTTGTATTTTGACCAGAAATGTACTGGTAGCCAGTGTAGCTGTTTTAATAAAGGAGTAATATGGTGTCTGAGAGTTTACCCAGAGACCAACCTGGCTGCTCCATTCTGAACCAACTGCAGTTTCCAGACTACATACAAATGCCCACATAGAGCGCATTGCATTAGTCAAGTCTGGAGTTCACCAGCATATGTACCACTGATCTAAGGTCGCTTATGTCAAGAAATGGACACAGCTGGTGTATCAAGCAAAGCTGAAAGAAAGCACCTCTGACCACCGCCTCACCCTGGGATACCAGGGAGAGGTTTGGATCCAGTAGCAGCCCCAGACTGTGCACCTGTTCCTTTTAGGGAAGTATGACCACATGGAGAACCGGCAGATCAAAATTGTCCATGAGTTCCGACTCCGCACAATAAGTACCAGAACTGGCACAATAAGTACCAGAACCAGCAGATCAAAATTGTCCCTGCATTCCGACCCTGCACAATAAGTACCTGAATCTTATCTGGATTCAGTCTCAGTTTGTTATCCCTTATCCAGACCATCACTCCCTCCAGGCAGACCTTTAGAGAGGTTATGTCTTCTCCTCATGATGTTAACATGGAGAAATAGATTTGGGTGTCATCAGCATACTGATAACACCCTTCACCAAATCTCTTGATGATCTCTCCCAGCGGTTTCATATAGACATTTCATGCAGATATTGGAGACAGTATGGAGCCTTGGTGGACACCATATAAAAATTCATATTTTGAAGAGCAACAGTCTCCAAGGGATGCCATCTGGAATCTGCCCAAGAGGTAGGAGCAGAACCACTGCAAAGCAGTCCCTCCCATTCCAACCCCTTCAGACGCTCCAGAAGGATACTATAATCGATTGTATTGATAGCTGCCAAGAGGTCCAAAATGATCAATAGAGTCACACTGTCAATTACTAATTGGAGATAATCCATCAGGCCGATCAAGGCAGTCTCCACCCCATAGACCACCCAAAAGCCAGTTTGAAATAGGTCTAGATAATCAGTTTTCTCCAGGACTGCCTGGAGCCACCAACCTCTCAATTATTTTGCCCAGCCATGGAAGGTTGGAAAGGGCCTATAGGGCCTACAGAGGTGCATGGGGTGTGGCCTCCGCCCCTGCCACCACTGCCAGATAATCTGCAATGCATTATTTTTTTACACCAGAACATGCTCAGGGAAAGCTGGAAGCCTGGGGTTTTTGGGGTGGTGGTGGTGATGGTATTTTTAGAAGAGATTTGGAATAAGATACTGCCCACTGACTTGCAGAGAGATGCCACATTTTGCACTGACAATCCTGTTACTTAAATTAGCGGGCTGCTCAGAATTTGGAGGCCCACCCCCCGGGCCTGTGGGGGACTGGACCTCTGCCCAGAAGTCCAGTCCAAAGAGTGCCACTACCTATAGTTGCTATAGGTAGTGCCACTACCTATAGTTGGGATCCAATGCTGGCTTCTTCCAAAGAGGTGTAATAATTGCCTCCTTCAGTCAAGGAGGCATCCTGCCCTCCCTCAGAGAAGCATTTATAATCTCTACCAGGCCTTCTACAATGACCTTCTGCCAGATTATATAAGCCATGTTGGACAAGAGTCAAGATAACAGTAGGCTGCACCTCTCCAAACATCTTGTCCAATCCTCAAGAGTCACAAACTGAAACTGATCCAGTCTAATCACATGAGCGGAGTTGCTGGACACCTCCACATCACACACTGCAGCAATCGTGGGGTCTGAGTCTGTTGGCCTGAATACGATAGATTTTATCCACAAAAAACTCGTTAAAAACATCAGCGGGTAATTGATGGTTCCAAATTCTGATTCAAGGGAGGAGGGGTATGTGAGCCCTCTCACAACTCTGCTGGACATGATCTTGTGGATACAATATGGGCAGGAGGTGGGACATGGCTGTAAGTCCAACCTTAACCAGATGGTTTTCTGTCCATGGCAATGGGGAAATCACAGGAGACCCCATTCATGGAACACTACCCTGATCAGAGTAAAAGACCAGATCAAGTTTGTGCCCAGCAAAATGTGTCAGTCTGCAACCACTTGGGATAGGCGAATAGTCACCATGGAACACCACCCTGATGTTCCTGTGAACTCCCAGACAAATTGGTCCCGAAGTGAAGTCCCCCCACCCCGCACCCCACAATACTGGGAGACTCCAATGCCAAGCCTGAGACTAACTCCATCAGCTCAGTTAGGGACTCCATTGGGCAGCAGGGTGATCAGTACACTAACAGAAGACCCAGTCTATCCCTGGTCCCCAAACATAAATAAACATATTCAGTAAGGTCAGAAACTTTGACAGGGATCCTGGTAAGGGAGATATTATTCTTATAGGCCACGGCCACTGCACCTGCCCTAATAATAATAACTAACCGACCCCACAAGGAGCATCTGTGTGCTCTTTGGGGCTGGCAGTTCCCTCTCCCCCACTTCTGCCCCAGTCTCTGCTTCTGGGCCCAGCTGCCTCTCCTCCCCACCACCACTTCTGCACCCCCCCACACATTTTCTTTCCCCCTCTGGGGCCTTGCCTCCGGGGCCGGGCCGGGCTGGCTGGGCCGGCCACTTATGGCCTCCATGGCTGGGCCGCGGCAGTGGCAACCAATCCTCCTGGGTGCGCCTCAGCCAATTAGGTGCGTCTGCCACCTAGCCAATCAGCTGGGCGCTGGGAAACACATTCCAAGGCATATTCAGGAGAATAAATATAATAGATAATAATAATAATAATAAACAACCCACAGTGAGGCACTACCTTGGCGTGGTTGTGGGGCTTGTGTGCTCTGAGGAAGGTGAGAGCTATGCCAGAGGTCCAACCATACTGGACAGGTCTCACCAGAGGAGACAGATGAAGAGTGCCTCTCCCATCAACAATATGGTGAGATGTAACTTTAATAAATCTATAATGGATTGGTCGTTGCCCGGGTCAATAAGGACTGCGCCATGTGCTGGAGTCCCTGGACATCTGGTGGCAAGTGGGCTACAGAACTCAGGATCTTCAGCTGAGCAACCAGGGCTGGAGACAGCAAAGTTACTGGAAGAAACGTCACTTAACCGGAAAAAAATATACGAAAAATGCCAACAAGGAAGTAATGATCTGCTATTATAAGTCTAGTCCAACTAGAAGAGGTTATTTAAAAAGAATGTACCAAATTTGGAAAGAGAAGCATCCAGAAACAGAAATAACAGAACAAAGGCTAGCAGACCAGAGGAGGTTCATAATAAGAAATAAAGTATTCACAGAAGTTGAGCTGGAAGAACTGCAAAGAGCAACACAGGCTAAATATAAGAAGAATTACCACCATCTGAAGAAGTTGCTCAGGCACAGGTGGAGGAGGAGGTGTTGGAAATAGAGGATGCCACTGTTGCTGAACTGTTTCAAAATCAAAACAACGCAAGCTCCCCTTTGCCTTCACCTCAAAAACCCAAATGCTTTTTAACAGAAAAGAATGAAAACACCAAACAGTATCTGATCCAAAAATACCACCTAGATTCAAGGAAAATTAGAGAAGTTCTGGAAATAATAAAGCAGCAAATAACAGCAGTGTCAAAGAAGATTAGCAGATATGAAGCCAGAATTACACAACACAGGCAGAATCTCCAATTCCAGTTGAATCAGAGACGTTTCTACCAAAGCATAGAAAGAGAAACTACAAGAAACATAGAAACACCAAATAAAGAAGAAACAGTGCAATTCTGGGGGAAATTATGGGACAATCCAATAGATTATAATAAAAAAGCAGGCTGGATGAAAGAGGTCAAAAAATGTAACCAACAAATGCAAGATCTAATAATAACACCAGAATTAATAAGTGAAAGAGCATAGAAAATTAAAAATTGGACTACACCAGGTGACAATGAACTGCATGGCTTTTGGCTAAAACACCTAACAAGCCTTCATAAACAACTATCAAAACTGTTCAATCACATTTTGTAAGGAGGTGATATTGAACAATGGCTTACAACTGGGAAAACTCATCTCATAATGAAAGACCCAGCAAAAGGTGCACTTCCAAGTAATTGTAGACCGATAACCTGCCTGCCAACCATGTTCAAATTATTAACTGGAATAATAGCAGATGAAGTAATGCAACACTTATTAATTAAGAAACAGCTTCCAGTTGAACAGAAAGGAAATTGCCCCAACACCAGAGGCACAAAAGACCAGCTGCTGATTGACAAAATGATTTTAGAAAATTGCAAGAGAAGAAAAACCAATCTAAGTGTTGCATGGATTGACTACAAGAAAGCCTTCGACTCATTGCCTCACACATGGATACTAAAATGTTTAGAAACAACTGGTGTCAGCAAAAACATTCAGATATTTATTTTAAAAAGCAATGAGCATGTGGAGTACACAGTTAACAATCAATGGTGAGACACTTGGACAGGTTAGCATTAGAAGAGGTATTTTCCAAGGGGACTCACTTTCCCCTCTGTTGTTTGTAATCACCATGACTTCATTTTCACAAATACTAAACAAAATAGGCCTTGGATGCCAAACATCTAAAACATCAAGTAAAATCAACCATCTGCTGTACATGGATGATCTGAAGTTGTATGGAAAGTCCCAGTCAGAAATCAAATCACTGCTAAACACTGTCCGTATATTCAGTAGCGATATAGAAATGGAGTTTGTACTAGACAAGTGTGCTGCATTAATAATGAACAGAGGAAAAATAACAAAAACAGAAGGAATAGAACTGCCCAATGGAAGCAAGATCAAGAACCTGGAAGAGAAAGAACATTACAAATACTTGGGCATTCTCCAGACTGACAACATTGCACACACTGAAGTTAAAAGAAAAATTGGAAGTGAATACATCAGGAGAGTTAGAAAAATCCTCAAATCCAAACTCAGTGGTGGGAACACGATACAAGCCATAAAAACCTGGGCTATACCTGTTATCAGAGACACTGCAGGAATAATAGACTGGACCCAGGCAGAGCTAGAGACGCTAGATCGTTAGACCAGGAAAATAATGACCATCAATCATGCTTTACACCCCTGCAGTGATGTAGATAGGCTATACCTCCCTCACAGCTCAGGCTGAAGAGGAATGCTGCAAGTCCATCAAACAGTAGAGGAGGAGAAAAGAGGACTTCAAGAATATATCAAGGACAGTGAAGAAGATGCACTTCAAATGGTCAATAATGCGAAACTATTCAACACCAATGAAAGAAAGCAGGCCTACAAGAAAGAACAAGTCAAGTACCGAGCAGAAAAATGGAAAAATAAGCCATTGCATGGTCAATATTTGCACAATATAAGTGGAAAATCAGACATCACCAAGACCTGGCAATGGCTTAAGAATGGCAACTTCAAGAAATAAACAGAGGGTTTAATACTGCCTGCACAAGAACAGGCACTAAGAACAAATGCAATAAGAGCAAAAGTCAAAAAATCCACAACAGACAGCAAGTGCCGCCTTTGTAAAGAAGCAGATGTAATAGTGGACCACCTAATCAGCTGTTGTAAAAAGATTGCACAGACTGACGACAAACAAAGGCATGACAAGGTAGCAGGGATGATACACTGGAACATCTGCAAAAAATACAAGCTACCTGTAGCAAAGAATTGGTGGGACCATGAAATTGAAAAAGTGGTAGACAATGAAGATGCAAAAATATTATGGGACTTCCGACTACAAACAGACAAACATCTGCCACACAATACACCAGATATAACTGTAGTCGAGAAGAAGGAAAAACAAGTTAAAATAATCGACATAACAATACCAGGGGATAGCAGAATAGAAGACAAAGAAACCGAAAAAATCACCAAATACAAAGATCTACAAATTGAAATTGAAAGGCTTTGGCAGAAAAAGACCAAAATAATCCCAGTGGTAATTGGCGCCCTGGGTGCAATTCCAAAATACCTTGAAGAGCACCTCAACACCATAGGGGCCACAGAAATCACCATCAGCCAATTACAAAAAGCAACTTTACTGGGAACAGCCTATATTCTGCGACGATATCTATAATAACAGTAAAAACATTGAGAATAAAATTCAGCCATCCCAGGTCCTTGGGAAGGACTCGATGTCTGGATAAAACAAACCAGTCAATAACACCTTTCTGATTGTGTAAATAAATAATAATAATAGTAAATAATGATAACAATAATAACAACAACAATAATAACATTGTGCAACAGCATGTCACACGCTTCTTCCATTGGGAATAATGGAAGTAGTGTACAATGTGTGATTGCACCAGAGGCCAGTAGTTCCAATACACCACTGTTGCCACATGTATTAGAGCCCTGCAGTGGTTCTGCAACTCCTGTTATGCTGCAGGACATGGAAGTCAAATAAATAAATAAATAAATAAATAAATAAATAAATAAATAAATTTCAAAAACTACAAAAAGGACTTCTGGATATCTTAGGTAGAAAGGCGTTCCATAGTTGTACAGCAGCCTCATGTATATGCTCCGATCATTCAAATCTTAGTAGTGCATACAAAATCATAGTAACTAGGCCATTAAGGAGTTAAATATTATAATATTTTACAATATATTTATAAACCTGTTATATTATATTATATTATATTATATTATATTATATTATATTATATTATATTATATTATATTATATTATATTAGTAATAATATTTTTATATAATATTTAACTGTAGGCTATAATTATATTCTGTCCTTTGGCTTTTATTTTCTTGTTCTTTTCAGTTTCTGAGTTAATGTGTGTTCTGTCCAGCAATGGTTGCCTGCAAAATAAAAATTATTTTTTTAAAAAAATATTCTACAGGATAAATATTTTATCCTGTAAAACTGTTTTAATTTTTAATTTTTCTGTTTTTCTGCTTATTGTATTTTTAAACTATGTACACTGCTTAGAGATGTATATGTTAGGCAGTCAATAGATGTGATTAAATAAATAAATAGATAGATACATCAATAAATAGATACATAAATACATAAATGTAATTGTTTAATTTTTCTGGAGCATGGGTCCCTTTCCAAAAGACAGAAATTTTTAAAGATCATTTTGAGAAGATCTAATAGATTGCAATGAAGCATACGGGAGGAATGATGTGAACAGGGTTCTAGTCTTGTATATCTGTCCAACAGCTGCACAAATCAATCAATCAGTTAGTTGGTTAATTAATTAATTACATACATTTCTACACAGTCTTAATTCATGTTTCTAGGCAGTTTACATCCTCGATTACATTTACGACTTGTGATTTACTCAGATGAACACACTAGTCTTCTTTGGTGGCCTGCCATCGACACAATAAACCTACTGGCTCACATGTTTCACTGTTAGAAAGGCAAAACAGGAGCTACATCCTTACAAGAGGCTGTTTTGTTGCTCATCCAGAGCACTGCCAAGAAGCCAAATGCTCAGGAGGGGGGATACAATTTTGATTGATCTCTCCTTCCTCTAAAGGTGCTATTTTGCTGCCAGGAATATATCCCTGTGGGTTGCACAGCTCTCAGGGACATATTTCTGGCAGCCACATCATACTTTTGTGGGGGGGAGATCAACTAAAATCACTCCCCTACCCTGTCCACATGCATTTAGCCACTAGTAAATGTTTTGACTGAGCTCCAAAGCAGTTTCTTGTGAGGACAGAGCTCCTTTTCTGCACTTCTAGCTCTGCAGAATATGTAAGCTGCAGTACATGTTTTTGCTGTCAGTCTGAGGTTTCAAAACCAGTGGAGCTGTTACACATCTGAGGTCACAATACATAGCTGATCAGCTTTAGGTGACAACTTGTGCAGCACTGATATGATAGATAGATAGATAGATAGATAGATAGATAGATAGATAGATAGATAGAATTTATTTATTTATTTATTTATTTGATTTATATACCGCCCTTCCAAAAATGGCTCAGGGCAGTTTAGAAGTAGAGTAGTAGAGATAGAGATAAACAATCCGGACTTAAGCTTAGATTTATAGGACCAAGGATCAATTCAGATACCCACTGATCAGTACAGGATAATGTGAAAGAAGTCAGTAGTTTACATCTAGACTAGAACTGCAGTGTGCAACAGTGACTGGAATCCAGACTAATGCTGCACTGTTAGGAAAGGGGCAATTTTCAACTTCTTCACCTTCCCTCTGAAGTCCAATGCATCTCTTGAATTATCCTTGAGGGTTGCACAGTGAGCTTCAGAGGGGAGGTCATCAAAAATCATGCCTCCTCCAACACACACAAAATGGCACAGTGCTACTTTGATGACAGCAGTTATATAGAAGAATATGCTATACTACATAAAATGAATTATCCTTCTTCTCGAATATAGAAAATTATGGAGAAGACCTTCCAGAATATTTTATTATCAGAAATTAATATAAACTAGCTGATCCCGCACGGAGCATCTGTGTGCTAGTGCACTCAGTCCCTGCTCGCTTCCACCCATTCGCCGCTTGGCCGTTGGTCTCTCACCCCACCTGCTCGCCCGGCAGCTACAGGTCTGGGGTCGCACTGGGTCCCATTCAACCTGCCATTTGGCTATCAGGTGGGCTTGGAGAAGGAGGCTGCACCGCCCTCTCTGCTGCCTGCTCAGCCGTCTCCTTGCCTCTCTGCACAGAAGCAGAGCGGCCTCATTCAGCCCCAGTGAGGCCTGACCTGTCATTTGGCTGGCAGGAGGGCCTGGAGAGGAAGGCTGTGCCGCCCTCTCTGCCGCCTGTTTGGCCGGTTTCCTCGTGAGGAGGTCGGCCATGGTTGGGATGCCTGCCTGTGTTTTCTCTCTCCACCTGGCCAGCCACTGCCTCTGCCCGCTGTTTCCTCTCCTCCCCCCACTGCTGTTCACCTTTTTTGCGCCTGCCAGCTGCTTTCTTCCCCACCATTTTCTCTCCCCATCACCGTTTTCTTCCCCCGCTGCTTTTCTCCTCCCCTGCCACTTTCCTCCCCTCCCCCTGCCGCTGCTTTCCTCTCCCCCTCCAGGCGCCTTGCTTGAGAACTAATGAGAGAGCTGCAAAGCATGGGATTAGCCATAGGTACGCCTTAGAGAATTATATATATAAATAATAACATTTGGCATATAAATGTCGCTCACCAGGATCAATACTGTGGGACATGGAAACTCCTCCCCAGCTTTCAAAAAAGGCCTTTGATTGATTATTTTATGTTGAGGTCAATAATGAAAGATGAGTTACCTAATTAGCCACATGCATATTATCCCACAGAAAGCAAGGAAGATTGGTTTTTGTTTCTGTGGTTAGCCCAGTTAGCAGATGTAGCTAAGAATATACACCCAGGATCAATTAGTCAGTGTAACAATTCCATGGTTTGTTGTTTTTCAATACAGAACTTAAACCATGTTAGTGTCAACATAAAAATGCTAAAGGTAAGTTTCTTAATTGAAATTAATTAATCTATTTATATTTCCAAATGGTGGCATCTTAATGGCCCAATAAGATAATCACAGTGATAGCAATTGTCTTGCATACATTACTCTCATAATTTGCACAAACCTGTTATCATGAACAGAATTCAAAATATTATGGGCCATGTTATTAATAGGAACTAATAAATATGAATTATTGGCACAAACAATCTTAGTTGACAGTAATTTCAAATCATATTGGCTGACATGAGGAAAATTACTTGGAGTAGTCACACTGAAATTAAAAGGACAAGTTAGGCAATGTCTTGCATTTTGCATCACCTTTTCATTAATAACTTAAATTAGTGAGCATTTTAAATGGCTTTGGAATGTAGAGTCTGTGATGACATGTGTCCATGAACCAATTGCAAAACTGAGCTATTCTTGCCCTCAATGGTGCACATTATAACCCTAACTCTGAACTGCAGCACAAGTCAGTGGCTGACATCCTGGATAACATTTCAGTAAGGTCTTCAGGCAAGCAGCAACACCCTCATACAACTCCCCATCCTGTGTGTGTGCTGTTGGGCTAGGAGCTCAGAGCATCATGTTTCAGAAGCCCTTAGTAAGACTGGAAACATGACATTGACCTTCTGTCTGTGGCATGTATCTGATCTTACAAAGTGCTTCTGGAGTACTCTAGACTCTTAGACCTCTTGCGCTACAGTGTGAGTGTAACCCACAGACAGTGTGAGTGTCTGTAGCCCTGTGTTGGATGGGGAGTGCACTGAATTACTTCTGCCATAGGGAAGTGTCTGCATGAGAGAGAATTTGGAGGGAGACATTTTGTGAGGGAAAAGGAGAAGGAGATCTTGAGGAGAGAGATTAAGAAGAAGAGGTGTTTGGGACAAGAAGAGGAAGGGCAGAGACTGAATTGCTGAAAGGGAGAAGAGAACAGAGGCAGCAAACCAAAAGAGGACCTAAAAGGAGTTCAACCAAATAAGCACATAGACCAAAGTTATGATTTAAAAGTATGCATGCGTCTTAAAAGGCTTCTAGGGGCATGGGTCTTAGAAGTTTCCAATACCTAGATGCCTTTAAAGACCCATGCATACTTTTAAATCATAACTTCTCAGAGGACTATATCATGAAGAGAACAGAGGCATCTTTTACTCAGCCGCAGAGTCAGCACCAGGAGCCAGGGAGACTGGGGCCTAAGAACTGCAGAGAAGCCTGAGGAGCATCCTGTGTGGATTCACCTATCCTGTGTGGATTACAAAAAATTGTGAGACCTCTATGGTCTGTTTTGTTTTTACTTGCTTCTACTCTTCTGAACTAAGGACTGTTTTTTAAAAAAATACATACATACATACTATGTGTAAAACGTGTATTTGTTTAAGTGGATAAATTTAAAACCTTTTAATGATTAAATTGGCCCCTAAATTCATTTCCATGCTGGTATCTGGGGCGTGGGCTCTGGGAGAAATAGGAGAGGGATACACAAGCATAGGAGGACAGGAGATGTGTGAGTCTGCAGACCCTACTTACATGCATCCTTCATCAGCCAGTAAATTGAATAAAAACCTCTTTAAAATGGAGTGGTCTCCTTCCTTGACGCTATGAGGAGCAGGACAATTAATTCAGGCTAAAAATCATTCTATTTATATTTGGGAGATAGGGAATTCGAAAGCGACCAAATAATAATCTTAATGATCTGTGAGTCTTTATTGTGTTGTACAGTTAATGAATTGTTGTAGTCTGTGATAGAAATGTTATAACTTTAACTAACGTGTTACAAAGCAACATAACTATTCTGGCCTCTGATTGCTGAAGTTACTCACTTTCACATTTCTTTCCTTTTGTCCTGATTCTCTGACTTAAATTTGGTCTTAACTGAGGTTTTCACTATTGATCTGAATATGCAGGCAAAGCTCTTACTTGCAGGTTTCCATTCCTCACCTATTGCCGTGAGTAATAAAACTGTGAGTAACGAGGCATTATGCCTATGGGGAAAGGGAGGTTAGGTTCCTGGATTGAAACAAAAGGGCAAAAACAGGTGGAAAAAATGGCAAAAAATGGGCAACTGTACTGTGCTCTGTGGAGTCTCCTTGTGTCCAGTAATGCCCTCCAAGAATACCAAAATACCACCCCGAACTGTGGAAAGTCGGGAGGAAATGCCCCTTTTAAAAATAGAAATGATCCACAAAATTGGTCCTGCTTACTTGCTGCATCGAAATGCTTACAAAATGCAGGCAGGATCTCTAGAGACTTAAAATACATGGTTGTAGCCCTTTAGTATCCCCAAACAATGAAACTGGGTGTAAATTAGACATCTGCGGATACGTGAAAACGTGGATGGTGAGTCTGCGAATTGCAAGTTTTCCCTGCACACATAATAATAGTAAAATTAGTAATGAATACCAACTTTATTATATGGCCACTTGATAATACATTGTTTTCTGGGCAGCTCACACAAATATTACTTCTATGTACTGCCACTATTCGCTGTTAGAAAAGTAAGCCAAAGTCATGCACTTGTGAAGCCTGTTCCTAAGAATGTTTACTCAGAAGTAAATCCCACTGATTGTGAGCTTCATTCCCTTTCATGTGTGCTTTGAAGTGTAGCCTTTGTTCCAATGACTGAACTGTCTCCCATAAATTGTGGTTGAGGTTGTGTATGCACACATACTTGGGAGTAAGCCCCACTGAACTCAATGGACTTACTATAATGTAAACATGCACAGACCTTGGATTTTACTCTCCTACTGAAATCTCTAGGACTGGCTGGATCATGCATCCAGTTCAGATTTTTTGTTTAACTACTGTTAATTATACTTGCATCGATTTTGAAACATAGAGTAGCAACAGGAGAAACACTTGCTTAGCTGCATGTAAGCAATTCTCCCCGCTCCTTCTCCTGTTGCAGTCCCCTGATCCTCCAAAACAGACATTCCTGAGGGTTGTAGGACCTTCAGCAATGGTGTGGGATGTGGTGTGGGGGATTCAGGGGGAACGGGGATTATCCAGAAATCGTGAGCAGAGCAATACCTCCAGTATCAGGTCCCTTCCCCCTGCAGCACCCCACCCTACATCCCATAACATTCCTGATGGTCCCTAGCCTCAACCCTCAGTAGTGGCTCTTTGAGGGTATGAGGTCTCGTAGGGAAGAAGATTCAGGGAAGATGCTTTGTGCTTGTGCTCATAGCATAAGCGCCACTCTGGATGCTATCTTCATCACACAGAGACTCCCTAATTTAATCTCTGCTACTTTAATTTTAAGAGTAGTGTCCATTTTCAGGCACAGATCCCCTAACCCAGAGGTCTGCAACTTGTAGCTTCTGAGCTGCATGTGGCTCTTTGAGTGCATACACATGACTCTTTTTTAATATGCCTCATAGGCTGCATTCAGACATAATGCAAAACCAGAGGCAAACATGCCAGAGGTTCAAGTTTGTGGTTGTCCAAATGTGTGAAACCATGGTTTCATCACCCAAACACACCTTGGTTTTCTATCTCACTGCTGTATTTGAACCTTCAGGTTGTAGTGAGTTTGGTTTCTGAAACCTCAGCTTCTAAAGCGCCATTGTTTCGCCAAATTCTGCCGCTACCATAACCCGGATTTTGTGCTCCGGCTGCTCTCGAAACCATATAGATGCCATGATGGCTCAAAGTAGCCCAGAAATGGGACAGCTCTATGCTGGCAGTGCTTCTTGCTGGCCGCCTCTAGGAACTGTCCCATCACCATCTCCATCTCCACACTCCTTCTGCCATTGCTTGGCAATAGGGAAGCCGTGTCCCTAGCATTAATCCATTTAAAAGGAAAGAACCACACTGGAGAAAGCCCATGTTCATCTGTGACTTATGGGTCCTCCTTGTCCATCCACACAAAAAAGGATGGGATGACAAGACAGGCACCCCAGGAGAGGTCTCCAGCAATTCAGGACTGCAGAAATATGTGCATAAACACATGAAGCCCTGGAAATAACAGAAACTGAACAACTAGGTTGTTTCTCCACAAAGGGCACACATGCCAGGCCATTGGGAGATTGATGCAATGGAGCTTAGCAGAAATACCAGTGTGCCGACCCCATACATAAACCTGTGGAAATACTGGCCCTGGAAACCTTTCTGTGTCCAGTCATATAAAGAAAGTGATGCCACATAGCCCCACAGATCTGGTGTTTGTCTCTGTCCTTTAGATTGAATGTTTTGAGCAACCTGCAACACACAACTTGGCACATTGCCAGGCATGCAGGACCTTTACTTGGAATTACCATACAAAATGTTTTGAAAGCTTCCATCCAGGAAATGGGGGAGGGGAGCACACAAGAAAGGAACCCTTCCATTAATAACACACCTGATCTAGTGTGGCTGCTCAGCAAGGCATAATTTTAAAGGTGTTATGTGTGCTGTCTGGTTGGGCAACAGAGGATTGATTTCCCTGGATGTCTGGAGAGTGTCTGCATTTTTAAGGCTCCCGTGGACTGTATTGCTCCCTCAATCTGCATAGAGAGGTATCTTCAACTCTGTATATGTATGTATATATGTTTATTTATGTGTGTGTGTCCACATGTCCAGTCTTGGCTCCTGGCTTTGAGGTATCCCAGACTGGTGTGGTATCATGCGTACTGGCAAAGAAAAATCTACCATGAATGGGATAACCTAAAGTTTAGGTTCAAAGAAAGTTCCTAGTCCCCCCTCACCAGTGGTTCTGTTTTATTTTTTGTGTCTGTAGAGGAACGGTGGACCAGACCCTTCCCCTGGGGTGAAAGAATGCAGTCTCAGCCCTACTTCATGAGTGGAGCCATCCAATGGGACAAAAGGAATGTGCTGGAAAGCCCTATGTAATGATAACACATGCAATAGATATACGTTCCATTCTCCCAAGGTCTACTCTCTCATGAGAGTGCCTGGCCATTGACACATGCATGTGGGCTGGAGTTCTTTTGCCACCCAGCCCTATTGCAAGTTCTGGGGAAGGGTACCCCAACAACACCTTTCTTGGTCCCAGTGAACCAGGAGTCCAAATGCCTCCTATGACAGTCTGGTTTCTCTGCAAAACATCCATGGGTTGGGTTTTTTTGCCCCACATGGCCACCTGGTTTGCTAGGGATTGCGCAAATCCATAGGTGCCCTGCCTCAGCATCCCCTGTAGTGCCTGATTTACATACGCTGCGACAGCAGTCCCAGCCCAGCTCATTTGGCTTTGGACATAGGATCCATCCCTGGTCTTTCCTAACTATGCCCACCAGAAACCACTCAGACACATGGAGTGGAGTGGACTCTTAGGAAATCTGGAAGGGTTGAGTGGAGAAGGGAGGTATGGAGTATGAGTTCTATTATTAAACAGAGATACTGGGAGCCCCACATTGGCCAGGCCCCTTATAGATGGATGGCCTACCTCATGAGAGTGTAGTCCAACAGAGGCCAAAGCATATGGTGTCTCTGTTTTCCCCCAGGGGACTGATCCTCTCGTGAGAGGGCTAATCCTCAGCTGGCAAACTCTTCCTGGACTGCTTGGCTTGGGTCTGTGAGTCCAAGATCATCCTTTGTCACAGTGGACCAAACCCCAGGTTTGCCTGCCCTCATATACATATTTCCTCCTAGCAAGTCATCATGATCCCTTCCTAGAGTAACGGAAAACTAGTGTCTCTCACCATCCCCCCCATCAGTGCTTGTCCAAGACTGTATTGCTGCAGGGCTCTTGAAAGGGCAGTGGTGCAAGGAAAGGGTTACAATGGTTTCTCCCTGATGAGGGCGCGTAATCCATGCTGGAAAGGCATGATCACACTGGGCACGCTCCCAGGCATGATCACACTGGGCATGCCCCCTCGTAGACCATGGCCAATGGTTACCATTTTTACTCATGTCCTGATGCCTTGCCTGCGGTCTGGTGAGATGCACAGTCTAAAGCTTCCTGGATGCATCCTTGGTGGATCAGGAGGAGGGAGCGATCCCTCTGCCCAGAAGCCAGAGTTTTCTGAACCATGGTTGAACAATTGTCTGGGGGATGATTCCCAGCTTCACAAATTAACCATAGGTATGTCTACCCGAGTTTACACGAAGAAGATCTGCAAGAAGCAAGTGGGAAGGTAACAGGGGTAGCAGGGCCATTCCATCTGCCTTGCTGGGATTCACCATTTAGCCCCTCTGCCTCCTGTGGACATTCCAGCACAGACAGAGTGCAGCCTGCTTGTTGGCTGCCAAGTTCCAGCTGGCTGGTTGCCAGCCTCCCAGATTGCTGAGCTCTACCACCTGCTGCCTGTCCTGGGAGCTGCTCGTGAGAGGGGTGGCTTCTGGGACTTGCAAGCTTAAAAGCAAGGAGGCTTGCCAAAGGCGTAGCCATCAAGCCACCGAAGCCAGCCGCCAAAGGGGGCCAGCCTTTGGGGCTGGGGAGCTGGTTTGGGCCAGGCCTTTTGCAGATATGTGTTTGGGCTGTCTTGAGTGGGGTGGTGCTGGGGGTGTGCCTGGCAGTTCAGGGGCAGCTATTACTGTAGTGGTGGGGAATAGAAGAATTGGCGCTGGCAGATCAGGTGGCCGTCACAGGGGAAGCTGTCCCACCATAAGAATACCATTTCGCTTACCAGGGCCCCTGTGAGGCACCTGACTTATATTGAGTGCATATTTTTGAGGCTGGGAACTAGGGATAGATTGGGGATTATGTTGGTGTACCGTTCACCTCACTGCCCAACTGACTCTCTAACTGAGCTGACGGAGCTGGTTGCAGAGTTGGTGTTGTAGTCTCCTAGACTTTTGGTGCTGGAGGACTTCAATATCCACTTTTGGGCTGGCTTGTCTGGTGCGGCTCAGGAGTTCATAGCAGCCATGACAATTATGGGCCTATCCCAATTAGTTTCTGAACCAACTCATGTTGCTGGCCATGCACTCGATTTGGTCTTTTGCTCGGATCAGGGGGGTGTTCCGTGGGTGGGGGATCCAGTGGTTTCTCCATTGTTGTGGACGGACCACTACCTGGTTAAGGTTGGTCTCACAGCTGCAATCCCCCTCAGCTAGGGTGGTGGACCTATTAGGATGGTCCATCCAAAAAGGCTGCTGGACCCAGTGGGATTTCAAAAGGCCTTGAAGGATTTTGATGTTGGTGCAGCCGGTGATTCTGTCAATACCCTGGTGGGAACCTAGAACAGGGAACTCAACAGGGCAGTAGCCATGATTGTTCCTAAGTGTCCCTTCCTACCTGCTTCAAAAATGGCCCCTTGGTATACTAAGGAGCTGTGGGGGCTGAAGCAGTTGGGTAGGTGACTAGAGCGTAAGTGGAGGAGAACTCGGTTTGAATCTGACAGGATTCAGCATGTGACCCATTTGCAGGCTTATGCGGTGGCAGTCCACGCAGTGAAAAAGAGATTCTGGTCTGTGAGCATTGCGGCTGCAGGCTCATGCTCGGCGGAGCTATCCCGGGTTGTGAGGAGTTTGGTTTCTGCTCCTTCTACTTCCAATCAGTCCCCAGAGTTGCTCTGCTGTGATGCCTTTAATGGGTTCTTTGCAAATAAGATCTCCTATATTTGGGCTGACTTGGACTCCACTATTTCTGCAAGGTCTATGGAGCTCATTGTGGGGGCTCGGAATCTGAGGGGTGAGTTAGATACTCCTGTGCTGGTTGGGGTTACACTCCCCCAGAAGGAGCAGGTGCGCAGCTTGGATGGCCAGGAGTGCTTTCTATCAGCTTCGGCTGATTTGACAGCTGTGCCCATTCCTTGAAGAGGATGACCTCAAAACAGTGGTGCATCAGCTGGTAACCTCGAGGCTTGACTACTGCAATGTGCTCTACGTGGGGCTGCCTTTGTACGTAGTCCAGAAACTTCAGTTAGTTCAGAATGCGGCAGCCATATTGGTCTCTGGGGCAACCCAGAGAGACCATATTATGCCTGTTTTGAAACAGTTACACTGGCTGCCGATATTTTTCCAGGCAAAATACGAAGTGCTGGTTATTACCTTTAAAGCCCTGAACGGTTTGGGCCCGAGATATCTTAGAAAGTGCCTTCTTTTACATGATCCCCACCGCACGTTAAGGTCATCTGAGGAGGTCCATCTCCAGTTACCACCGGTTCGTTTGGTGGCAACTCAGAGGCAGGCCTTCTCTGTAGCTGCTCCTGGGCTGTGGAATGCACTCCCAGCAGAAATTCGTAATCTTAATTCCTTACTGACCTTCAGGAGAGCCCTTAAAACCCATCAGTTTGGCCTGGCCTTTCAGGGTTTTTAATTTGTTTTAACTGTTTTAATGTTTGCCCTGGTTCTCCAGGGTTTTTAGCTATTTGAATGTTTTAATTGGTTTTATTCTGTTTTTATAGTTTTGATTTTAATTGTTAACTGGTTTTACTTGTTTTTATTCTGTTGTAAACCGCCCTGAGCCATTTTGGAAGGGTGGTATAGAAAATAAATAAATAAATTAATTAATTAAATTTCCAAAAACAACCATAGTAAATAAAAAGTCAAGACATTAATTATGAGTCCTGCCTAAAAATAAAAATCACAGTATATTCACTGAATAGTGAGAAACTCTCTAAAAGAATCCAAGAGCAGAAATTGCATTGAAAAGGGTTGGAAGGAACACAAACCTAATGACATGTATATGGTTATTAAAATGTTTTGGCAGTGAGTTACAAACAGAATAAAGGTAAAGTGTACCGTCAAGTAGGGATGTGCATGGAACCGCAGAGCTGCAGTCTGACACTGGGGTGGGGGTTCCTTTAAGGGCAGGGGGAGGGTGTACTTACCCCTCCCGCTGCTTTCCCCCCACCGGCATGCGTATTTTAGTAAGCATTTGGGGCGGCAGGATACCTCCCTGCTGCCCCTTTCCCCGGTCGTCAGCAAAAGGCTTCAGAAAGCCTTTCGCGTGTGCGCGCATCGCACATGTCGCAGAGATATGATGTACGCATGCAACGTGTGCACGCGCAAAAGGCTTTCTGAAGCCTTTTGCCGATGAATGGGGGAAGTGGCAGCAGGGAGGTATCCTGCCTCCCCAAATGCTTACTAAAATACGCGCACCAGCAGGGGGAAAGCGCCGGGAGGGGTAAGTACACCCTCCCCCTGCCCTTAAAGGAACCCTCACCCCGGTGTCGAACCGGCCCATGTCCAGACCGGTCCGGAGGCCTTTAGAATGGCCTCCGGACCGGTCTGTGCACATCACTACCATCAAGTTGATTTCGGGTCCTGGCACTCTCAGAGCCCTGTGGTTTTCTTTTGGTAGTATACAGGAGGGATTTACCATTGTCTCCTCCCGCGCAGTATGAGATGATGCTTTTCAGCATCTTCCTATATTGCTGCTGCTTGATATAGTACCAGCGGGGATGCCAAGCGCAGAATAGGAGGGACTTATTGTGAGCTGCATTTTATTCTTCCATGTACTTTTTGTGTTTCAGTCGCAATTCATATTGATAAGGGTTTTTTTGGAGGGGGGGTTGTGTGTGTATATATATGTGCATGTATGTGTGTGATTCAACTCCCAACATATTTTGGGAAAAGCAGGTAGAGATGAGTCCGGACCGGTTCGGAGGCCATTGCAAAGGCCTCCGAACTGTCCGGACCGGTCTGTCCCCTGGCCGGTTCGGTTCGGGTGGGGGGTCTCCCCTTAAGGGCGGGGAGGGTTTACTTACCCCTCCCGCCGCTTTGCCCCCTCCAGCGCCCGTATTCTTAGTAGAAGCCGCCCCTTCTGCCTCCTCCACTGCCAATGCCGCCTGGGCGCGCGCGCGGCTTTGCTTTTAAAAGTTCCTTTTGCTGGCGCTGAGGGATTAAACACCAAACAGAAGCCGGCAGAGCACCGCGCCGGCCGGCGGCTCCCCCATGCTCAGCCGCCCAGCAGCCACTGAGAACGCCCAGAGAGGACGCGCCGTCGCCATCGCCGACGCGCCGCGGCCCCCAGGCAACCCTAACTTCCGGCTTCCATGCGACTTCCCCCAGCATACAGAGTGGCTGCATTCTGCCACTCTGTATGCTGGGGGAAGTCGCATGGAAGCCGGAAGTTAGGGTTGCCTGGGGGCCGCGGCGCGTCGGCGATGGCGACGGCGCGTCCTCTCTGGGCGTTCTCAGTGGCTGCTGGGCGGCTGAGCATGGGGGAGCCGCCGGCCGGCGCGGTGCTCTGCCGGCTTCTGTTTGG
This sequence comes from Hemicordylus capensis, assembly GCF_027244095.1. Lineage (NCBI taxonomy): Eukaryota > Metazoa > Chordata > Lepidosauria > Squamata > Cordylidae > Hemicordylus > Hemicordylus capensis. The sequence goes on from NC_069657.1 coordinate 61,301,259, forward strand.
TGTTTAATCCCTCAGCGCCAGCAAAAGGAACTTTTAAAAGCAAAGCCGCGCGCGCGCCCAGGCGGCATTGGCACTGGAGGAGGCAGAAGGGGCGGCTTCTACTAAGAATACGGGCGCTGGAGGGGGCAAAGCGGCGGGAGGGGTAAGTAAACCCTCCCCGCCCTTAAAGGGAGACCCCCCTTCAGTGCCGGTCCGGACCGCTCCGGACCATGCACATCCCTAAAAGCAGGAAGGAAGGAAGGAAGGATCATCTCCTCATTTGAAAAGTTGCAGGTTTTAACCCTATTTGTGTATGACTGAAACCATGTATGGATAGAACACAAATCATCACTAACTGTGGTTAGTGCAAACAGTGGTTTGGAGTTCTGTCTGAACTAAGCTACAATTACCAATCTAACGTTGTAGCTTGTGCCACTGTACTAGTGTAGTGCAATGGTCAGTAAGTATGCATCACGCCAAGCTCTTTACCAATGAAGTATATCTTAGAAATAAGGCATGCATTGGCTGAATTGTCAAAGAGGTACCCCAATACCCTGATTCTAAATATGTTACTTTCAAGTTATGGCATGTAAAATTAGAGAGTAAGAGCATAACCAATCTGGCTGAGTACAATTTTATTTTAAAACAAACTTTGTTTTAAAAAGCACATTATGTTAAATATAAGTGCTAAGGGATTTACATTCATTGTTACAAGCACACAGAAAGATTAGAGTTCATTTCCATTTTAAATACTTACAAACATGCCTACCAAGTGGGGCAAACATGTTGAACAAGATCCCAAGGCTCAGGATTACAGGGATCTAACAGCAGCCAATACAAAGCAATGTCAGCATGGCACAGAGGCAGGAGGTCCACTTAGAATATCTTTGTCATGAGCTATGATGAATCTATAAGCAGTGTGATGCTAATACACAGCATGTTTCTCTTCCTGGTGTTCATTATCTCAGTCTTTATAAGCATGCACTTCAAAGGGCTGATTCCTGAAGAAGAGACCATTTCAATTCCAATGTTTATAATTGTGAAAATTTAAAACTGCACTTTAAGTCTTATTTCAACCCACTGTTGTCATTTTAGATTGGTGGATACAATCCACCAAACCTTACTTAAATTATGGGAGTTGCCAAGTAGTATCGTTATGAGAATTGTGCTCAGTGCTACTTCTATATTTCACATTTTGCTATTTTCCCCTTTAATTTCTATCACTCCTTTCAGCGGGCCCTCCAGACAGCAAATATTAAAAGTACAGTTGTCCCTCACCTATCACGGTTTCCCCAGTTGCGGAATTCCTCAGTTATTGTATGGCAATCAATTGGGTCCATACTCAAATTTTGATATGCTACGGAAAAAAATCAATGTGGGTTTTTGAAAACTTTATTTGGTACCCCAAGATGCGCTCCAAATGTGGTCCTGTGTATGGAGGCTGGTTTTCTAAAAATTGAATCACGTGCTTGGCTCTTAATTATTTATTCTTGGCTGAGAGTACACTTGTGGCCGACTGGGCTAATTTCTGAGTTCTTATCGGCTGTTCCTTAAAAAACCCAATTTGTTTTTTAAAAACCCACCAAACTCCGATGTTGTTTAACATGTACATGAAACCACTGGGAGAGGTCATCAGGAGATTTGGTGCAGCGTGTTATCAGTATGCTGATGACACCCAAATCTTTTTCTCCATGTCAATATCATCAGAAGGCATAACCTCCCTAAATGCCAGCCTGAAGGTGGTGATGGGCTGGATGAGGGATAACAAACAGAAACTCAATCCAGATAAGATTGAGGTACTTATTGTGTGGGGTGGAAACTCGGGAGATGATTTTGATCTGCTGGGTTGGATAAGGTCACACTTCCCCAAAAGGAACAGGTACGCAGTCTGGGGGTGCTTCTGGACACAAACCTCTCCCAGGTTGAGGTGGTGGCCAGAAGTGCCTTCTATCAGCTTTGGTTGATACACCAGCAGCATCTGTTTCTTGAGATACAGTAAATGACCTCAAGATAAATGACCTCAGGACAGTAATACATCTGCTGGTCACCTGCAGACAGGATTACTGTAATGCACTCTATGTGGGCTGCATTTGTATGTAGTCTGAAAACTGTAGTTGGTCCAGAATGCAGCAGCCAGGTTGGTCTCTGGGTCATCTCAGAGAGATCATATCACTCCTAGCTTAAAAAGATCTACACTGGCCGCCAATAAGTTTCCAGGGAAAATACAAGTTCTTGGTTATAACCTAAAAAGCATTAAACAGCTTAGGCCCTGGGTATTTAAGAAAACGTCATCTTCACTATGAGTCCCACCACCCATTGAGATAATAAAAAGGCAGTCAAGACACATTTGTCCACCCAGGCTTTTAATTAGATATAGTTTTAATAGTTTGATAGTTTCTAATCGTCAGTGTTGACAACCCTTTAGGGAACAGTGACCATAGTGCCATCGAATTCATCATACATGTGGGGAGTGAATAACCAAGGAAGTCTAACACAAACATTTTGGATTTCAGAAGAGGGAACTTCTCTAAAATGAGGAGTATGATGAAAAGAAAGCTCAAAGGGAAAATCAGGAGAGTCACTTCACTCCAGAGTGCGTGGAGTTTACTCAAAACCACAATAATAGAAGCCCAGTTAGATTGTATACCCAAAAGGAGGAAAGGTACCACTAAGTCCAGGAGGATGCCAGCATGGCTAATGGGTACCGTCAAGGAAGCCATAAAAGGGAAGAAAACTTCCTTCTGAAATTGGAAGGCCTGTCCAAATGAAGAGAACAGAAAGGACCACAAACCCTGGCAAAAGAAATGCAAAGTGACAATAAGGGAGGCGAAAAGAGAGTTTGAGGAACATTTAGCTAAAAGTATAAAGGGGAATAACAAAAACTTTTAAAAATACATCAGAGGCAGGAAACCTGCCATGGAGGTAGTTGGACCATTAGACAATGAGGGAATGAAAGGGATTATTAAGGAGGATATGGAGGTTGCAGAGAAGCTAAATGAGTTCTTGTCCGTCTTCACAGCAGAGGATACTGAGCATATACCTGTTCCTGAACCAGGCTTTTTAGGGATGGAGGCTAAAGAACTGAGTCAGATAGAAGTGACAAAAGATGATGCTCTAAACTGTATGGAAAAACTGAAAACTAACATATCGCCAGGGCCGGATGTGATCCATCCAAAAGTCCTCAAAGAACTCAAATGTGAAATTGCCAACTTCTTTGCTAAAATATATGACTTATCCCTGTAATCGGGCTCTGTACCAGAGGACTGGAAAGTAGCAAATGTAACACCGATTTTCAAAAAGGGATCCAGGGGTGATCTGGGAAATTACAGGCTGGTTAGCTTAACGTCCGTTGCAGGCTAATTGATGGAAAGCATCAACAAGGTTAAAATGGTAGAGCACATAGAAGAACCGGCCCTGCTGGGAGTGAACCAGCATGGCTTCCGCAAAGCTAAATCTTGCCTCACCAACCTTTTGGAGTTCTTTGAGAGTGTCAGCAAGTGTGTGAATCAAGATGATCCAATTGACATAGTACAACTGGACTTCCAAAAAGCTTTTGATAAAATCCCTCATTAAAGACTCTTGAGAAAGCTTAGCAGTCATGGGATAAGGGGACAAGTTCATGTGTGGATTGCTAACTGGTTGAAAGACAGGAAACAGAAGGTAGGTATAAATGGAGAGTTTTCACAATGGAGGGAAGTAAGAAGTGGGGTCCCTCAGGAATCTGTACTAGGACCGGTGCTTTTTAATTGATTCATAAATGATCTAGAAGCAGGGGTAAGCAGCGAGGTGGCTAAATTTACAGATGATACCAAACTATTTTGGGTAGTGAAATCCAAAATGGATTGTGAGGAGCTCCAAAAGGATCTCTCCAAACTGGTGAGTGGGCGACAAAGTGGCAAATGCAGTTCAATGTTGGCAAGTGTAAGGTGATGCACATTGGGAGAAAAACCCCAACCCAAAGTATACGCTGATGGGATCTGAGCTGTCAGTGACTGACCAGGAGAGGGATTTTGGGGTCGTGGTATACAGATCGTTGAAAGTGTCAACTCAATGTGCAGCAGCTGTGAAAAAGGCCAATTTCTTGTTAGGGATAATTAGGAAGGGGATTGAAAATAAAACGGCTAATATTATAATGCCCTCATACAAAACTATGGTGCGGCCATACCTGCAGTACTGAGTACAATTCTGGTCACCACATCTTCAAAGGGACATTGTAGAACTGGAAAAGGTGCAGAAGAGGGCAACGAAGATGATCAGGGGCCTAGAGCACCTTTCTTATGAGGGAAGGCTACAAAACCTGGGGCTTTTTAGTTTAGAAAAAAGACGACTGCGGGAAGACATGATAGAGGTCTATAAAATCATGCATGCTGTGGAGAAAGTGGATAGAGAGAAATTCTTCTCCCTCTGCCATAACACTAAAACCAGGGGTCATCCCATGAAATTGATTGCTGGGAAATGTAGGACCAACAAATGGAAGTACTTTTTCACACAACGCATAATCCACTTGTGGAATTCTCTGCCACAAGATGTCGTTACAGCCAATGACCTGGATGGCTTTAAGAAGGGTTTGGATATCTTCATGGAGGAGAGGTCTATCAGCGGCTACTAGTCGGAGGGCTGTGGGCCACCTCCAGCCTCAAAGGCAGGATGTTTCTGTGTACCAGTTGCAGGGGAGTAACAGCAGGAGAGAGGGCATGCCCTCAACTCCTGCCTGTAGGCTTCTAGCAGCATCTGGTGGGTCACTGTGCAAAACAGGATGCTGGACTAGATGGGCCTTGGGTCTGATCCAGGAAGGCTGTTCTTATGTTCTTAATAGTTTCAACATTGTTTTAAATTTTAAATTATTGTAATGTTTTAACCTTTTGATTTCTATTGTTTAGTTGCAAACCGCCCAGAGACTTGTGTTTTGGGTGGTATACAAACAGGTTAAATTAATAAATATTTACTCCTCAACCCTGATGGCCCTGAGAGGCTGGTAGCAAAGGAACCCTTCACCACACCTTGCTGATGCCTCAGAATAGAGTAGCCTAACAAACATCCATCCTTTCTGTCTGTCCCTGCAGCCAGAGCCCAAAAGGTCTGATGGCTAATGAAACGAGGCAGCAAGGCAGGGTTGTTGAGAATAGCACCATGGACAGATCCATGAGATACTTTGTTCCAAGAAAAGCCAGAGATAGACTGAGCTCTTAAATACCTCTAAGCTTAGTATACCCCATTGTGCTCCACCTCCCTGCCTGTTGAGCAGAAGCCCAAAAGAGGCAACTCTGACCCGGTCTGCACTCCTACTTCTACTCCTCTTCAGCTGATCCTGCCTCTCCTCTTCATGGCGCTGATGTGCAGATATCAGAGATGGTGATGGAACAGGAGGAGCCTCCTTCCTCAGAAGCTTTGGTTCTAGAGGTGTCTCTCTTTGCAGGGGCTCAGGCTCTGTTTGGTGCTGTCTTGAGCAGCTCCATCTCTGGAACAATCTCAGGCTCTGCCCCAGGGTTGGGGTCAGAGGTGGGTCCAGTGCTAGTCCTGCCTCTTTGGAATCAGATTTGGAGTCACTGCTCGGAGTTGGCATCATGAACCTGTCTGCTTGTCATGATGAAAGAACATGCCAAATAAATCAAATTAGTAAATCTCAAGGTGAGACTTATGAGCAATATGGAATAGGCACACACATGTACACATATACACACGGATTGTTGTAAGGGCCAATTAAAGAGGCAAATAAAAAATTCCTACTCAGCTCCAAAAGGTGACTGGCTAACCCACATTGGAGGACATTGGGAGGGTGGGACAGGCAGTTGCTAATCAAGGACTGGCAGGGAGGAAGGTGACACCATCCTTTCAGGGATGCCCTCCCCTGATTGGCTGATTAGCCTTGTGCTTGGACACTGGCCAAAAAAAAAAAAAAAAGGCTCCAGTTCCATCCCCAAGAGGAGGCAGGGCAAATACAACCTCCCTAGCAGTTGTGAATGGGGGAGCAACATTGCATGTGTAGTCTGACACAGATCAGAGTTGATTGATTATGTATGAATTAATTCTAACTCACTAATAAGGTATCAGCATTGTTAGGGTCCTTACCAAAAGATAAAAAGGTTTAGCTAATCAATCTATCAATTTACCGGATTCAAGCTTGCAGCCCTACTATTTAAAATTTGCATTGGGTTTGTGCTCAGCACAAACTGAATAAAAGTGTTGAAAAACAATGTAATATTTAGATATATATTAATATTTGACACCTTACATGGAGAAATATTATGGGAACAAAAAGATAGTTATGCATAATGAATGAATATATAGTAAATATTTGCCTGGAATTCTTTAAAAAAACAGCAACCCAAAGCTCCATAAAGACTCATCAATCTGGTCTGACTGGATGCAGGTACACAAGGCAACACAGATAGCTGCAAACAGAATATATCTGGCCTTGAAACTTCTTCGTAATATCCATTATCAAATTCTTGAGCCTTGAAATGTTGGATAAAAAAGCTCTTATTATCAGACAATATATAGACCTTTAGTTTATTTGTGCTGTGGATTGATGTCATTTGAGTCTACTGCTGCCTTTTTCTGGCCTCCTTCATTCCTAAATACAATGACGAGCTGTTTGCAAGAGGTGAGATTAATTTACCTCAGCCCAATCCCATTCTACTCTTTGCTGACCAAGCTTTACATTGGATAGGTTTCCAATGTGTGAACATTTGAATAAGTGCAAATATGAAATCCAGGAGTGAGTTTTTAAATGCCATTAACCAAGGAAGGGAAGGAAAAATTATTTTTATAGGCAGTCAGGTAATAAGATGAAGCTTGTGGTTTACTAACTTCATTTCCACAGAGCCAAGATGAAAGAATCTAGTCAAAAACCATTGCAGTCCCAAAGCTGTTTACTCCGACATGATGCTATTTGACCAGTTGCTTGCCAGTGTGGATCTCCACTTAGTTTCATACAGAGAGCTGATGTCCATGCTTAAAGGAATGAGAATATGGATCACTTTTCCTTGAAAAGAATGGTGGAACCATTTTGGACCAGACAGCCTTACATATGGTCCATAATCCTCAAAAGATTAAAAAATGGCTGGATTATTGACAACTAGCTTCAGACTGCAACAGGATAAGTAGTTTGCAAGATTACAGGGGATATTTTGTTGCAGTAGAAGACCTTACAATACTAAGGAGTTAAGCAAGGAAACATGCTTCTATACATTCTTTTAATAATCATTCTAAGGCCGTGGGGTGTCAAAATGTGGAGTGTGCTTCCTTGGTGATGGGAAGACCTTGAGGGGATGTGTGAAAATATAGGAAAATATATTTCCTAAAGACAGCCGATCTACAGACAATTCCCTCCCACTAACAGACTTTAAACATTGAAGCCACCAAATCTTATGAAGGTAAGGTAAAGTGTGCCGTCAAGTTGATTTCGACTCCTGGCGCCAACAGAGCCCTGTGGTTTTCTTTGGTAGAATACAGGAGGGGTTTACCATTGCCTACTCCCGTGCAGTATGAGATTATTCCTTTCAGCATTTTCCTATGTCGATGCTGCCCAATATAGGCGTTTCCCATAGTCTGGGAAATGTACCAGCGGGGATACGAACTGGCAACCTTCTGCTTGTTAGTCAAGCATTTGCCCGCTGCTCCACTTAGGAAAGATGCAGAGGGACAGAGGATATATAGAGATCACAGAAACTCACCCCCCCCACTTTTCTAGATGTAGGAGTTTTTTCACAAAGGGCTCACATGCTGACAAGTTGGGACCCCAGAAACAACAAGCGGAGGAAGTATGGAGTTCATGAAATGGTGCTAAAGCAGAACCCAGAGACAGAAAGGCTGTAAGCTGATTGCAGAAAAGAAATGGGTAAGGCAGGGAAGCTTTAGAACTTTGGGCAAGGGAGAAACAAGAGAACAGGTTTCCTTATTCCAACAAACACTGAAAAAGGAAGTAACAGCTAATATAGCTTCCTATATTTGCACTTTTCCTGTGCTCCTGACATAGCAACAGTTTGCAGCTCCTCACTGGGGATATTTCCAGTTCATGTCCTATTTTTTTGAGCCTTCTTGAGTGCAAAATATGGCAAAACAAATGTTAAGTTACAAGAAAACATGCCGAGAAGGAATTTAACAAAGAAATATGGGCGTGTGGACCACCACCCAATAGCAACAGTTTATTGAAAGAGAAAGAAATCAGTTGGAGATGCAACACAAGCCGTAAAACTACAAAGATGTAAACAAAAGGTCAGCAAAAAGCTGAGAGGTTCAATTAATTCTTTTGCATTACTTTTCTCTACAGAAGATATTGGAAAGATACCCACACCTGAAGCCTTGTTTTCAACTGAAGCATGTTGTCAGACACAGGAAACAAAGGGCTAGAACTAAAAGGACCCAACAGTCTCTCTTTCCAGTTCAGCCAGATCTTGCTCCCCTCCCCTCGTGCCGGCAGCTCCCTCTCTGAACATGCACATGGTGTCACCTTGTTTGCTCACTTTTTAAAATAATTAATTAGTTAATCACAACTTTCTTTGTTAGCTGCCCCATCACAATTGGAGCTGTCAAAGAAAAACAACAAAACAACAATGGAATAAAAACAGACAATTAAAGGCATTTTAAAACAAAAGATAGCTATGATAAAATACAAAAACATTTTAAAACTTCTTTTAAAAGCTTTAAAGCCTTCCAACCTTCTCTTTAGAACCTTTAACTGAGTCCATTAAACTTCATCCCTTACTGACACTATGTGTGAGTATGTGTAGTTATAGGACACTAGCCACAGGACAAAGGGAATAGAGAGCACACCATCCAGGGAACAAGAATCCTTACCATCAACAGTAGGAAGCCCAAGGAGAAGAGCACCTGCCTCCTCCCTGCTGTAAGCCCCTGGGACATTAAAGATCTGTGCCCCAGGATGTAGCAACCAGGCAACTTCCAGTGTTCCTGCTTTAACTTCTGTTTTTAATATTGATCCCTGGTATTTTGTGCTGCTTTAATATAATCCTTTGTGAAATAGCATTTTATTTTTGTTATTTTATATTGTAAGCCACCTTGGAAAGCTTTTTGTGCCTAAAAGTCAGAATGTTAAACCTTTTAAACAAACCATTGTTTTTGTAAATATTATTCCCATTATCCTTGCTTTTGAATGTCTGATCTCACTCCCTCTAATCTTTCCTCTTCTATAAAAAGGCCTCAGAGCAGGGGATTATCTTTTTGCTTATGTTACTCTGTAAAGCACCATGAGTTTTGATGATATAAAATAATAATAATAATAATAATAATAATAATAATAATAATAATAATAACAACAACAACAACAACAACAACAACAACAACAACCTACATCCAGACTAAGGAAGCACTGGTGTAGTAACTGTACAGCATACTCTATGGGAGAATAGTGATTTTCATCAGTCTCCCTTCTGTAGCTGACTGTGACTCCTGAAAATATGTCCCTAAGGGCTGCATGACCTTCAGAGTTATATTTTCAGATGGCTCAGGGCACTTGAGGGGCAAGGAAAGATTGGCTAAAATAACATACACCCTGTGTGATAAGTGCTGTGGAGCTCTGGAAGCTCTTTGCAGTGGGGATGTTTCTTCCCGGTACATGGTTGCCTGATTAGTTAGGATGTCAGCCACTGAACACTTGATTTTCAAAAAGCATCTAATGCTAAAGGCTCTGAAAAAAAGCAAATATGGGATCAAAATTAGAAAAAGATTGGGAAATTAAAATAGATATTCTTCACCATGGAAGCACCAAGCAGGGTCCCTTAAGGATCAGTATTACAGAATTGTCATACTGTTTTCTCACAGTAACTGGAGTGACAGAGAAACAGTAGCCAAGCATGCAGATCAAAGGATACGAAAGTCCTATGCTAACTTGTGAGTGCCATGGAAACTCTTTAAATTGTGTAGATGAATAACTGAATAGCAGGTGACATCCTACTGAGTGCAAAGTGATGCATGTTAAAAAACATAGGGTTATTATACATGCTATCAGATTTCTGTTTCATCATTGGTTTACAATTATGAAATAACAGGCAACAGACTACCTAAAAATTGTCTCCAGGAGTAGTGATGCATTAGTTGCTCTAGACCTATTACATTGGTTCAGAAAATCACAATGATAATTCATTTGCATAGATTCTTTTTAGAACACTTTACTGGTCTTGAACTGTTGACAGCAAAAACAGAGTTTAAAAGGAGAATTAGAGACAGGTTTCCAGAGGGATCTATCTTTATTGGTGAAAGTAAAAATAGCACTGTGGAACAGGCTGTTTATGTTTAAACATTCACTGGAGACTTACTTTATAGATTCTCCAAACTTCCTTGTAAGAAAAGCTTTCACTTTATTAATTGCTGCAGCAATTTCCTTCTGCAATGTAGAATGGGTGTTAATTTCATATTCCATACAAACTAAGGTTTTACATAAAGTGGGAAGCACATATAGCTGTGGAAGATATAAGCCATTACTTGCTTGAACGCCCCATCAAATAGAAAGTTTGGTTTATATGTTTTAATCTTATTTTGAGTGATTATGTAAAGTGGTCAAACCAGCAGACATTGGAATCATTGTTGACAACTAACAGTAAAGCTATAACTCATATTATGACTGCATATGTGCTAGTGGCTACGGAATGCCAAAATAAATAAATAAACATGTTGATTATAAGATGGACAATTGGCTTCTGAGCTATTTTATTCTTTATGATGGACAATTGATTTTTATGCTATTTTATCAGTTCTGTTTTAATTTGCATAGTTCATTTTATTTGTAATTTTGTAAGCCTTGTGGCTAAACAGATTTATTCTGATTCTGTCATTGTCTAAATTGGCTATAACTATGCAGAAAGGAGATCTTGGGATAACAGTGAAAAGCTCACTGGGAAAAAACATACCTCAGCTCAATTTGCTGCAGTAATAAAAAAGCAAGTTCAGTGTTAGGAACTACTAGGAAAGGGACTGAAAACAAAGCATCAACACTTATAATGGCATTATGTACATCTATGGTACACCTACATTTAGAATACTGTAAACAATTTTAGTCACTCCACAACAAAAATGAAGGTAGGTATGAAGAACGTCTATAAAAGGACAATGAAAATGATCAGTGACCCATACAGCATTCTTCCTACCAAAAAAAAAAGGTTTTTTTAGTTTTTAAGAGGCAGACAACAAGAGACATAACAGAAATTTATAAAATTACAAATGCTATAGAAATTGTGAATAGAGGGGGAAATTTTTCTCTCAGAATGCTAGTCATTCAATAAAGTTAACTAGTTTTCTTTCAGGACCGATAAAAAGTCCAGCTTTTTCATATAATATATAATACAATTTATATAATTCATTCTCTATCTTATATGGCTTTTATAAAGGATTAAAAATGCAGAAGTGATAAATCAGATAAAGGGAAGATACACTGAACCACATTTACATGTAGAGTTTTACACAGTTTTGTTTTTTAAGGTCATTAAATCAAGGGCAGATGCTTTAGAGCCTTACACATTTACTCAGAAATAAGTTCTACTATGTTTGATGGCATACTCCCAGGGAAGTGTATGTAGCATTGCAGCCTATGCACTTTTACTTGGGAATAAGTCTCATGTTGCTGACTACAACTCCCAGCATCCCCAGCTGCAACAGCCTTTGCTTGGGGATTACAGGAGTTGTAGTCAACAACATCTGGTAATCCCCGTTCGAGGGAACACTGGTCCCATTGAATATAAAAAGAAATTTACTTCCAAGAAGATATGTATAGAATGAGGCTAGTAGTTTCTTAATAATACACATTTTATTTTATTTATTTATTAAATTTTATACCACCTCACTGAAATGGCTCCAAGCGGTTCAGAAATATTTTCTCATAAAGGTATGAATTACAAATATTGCATAGATATGACCAGAATTTAGTCATTTATATAGCATATGGTTTCTGAAGATGTGAACAGAGCACATAACTGGGGAAATGCTTCAATGTAGCTTATATACAAGTTACCATAATTCAGAATAGTGCACTCAAATTATGTGATTTTTCTATTATGTGTGGGGCTAGGTTTGAAGGATTTATTTTGTGACAGTCGGAGAGCAGCTGGACACGAGGTGACGCGTCACCCAGACGCCCTCATGCTCCAGTAGTTGACTTGGCGTTTACATAATGGTTACATTTCAAACAGCTGTCAAGCAACCTCGAAGGGGATAACAGGGAAAGGGGTGAATGGAAGGCAGTGAACTTTTACAGAAAAGAACCTGGGATCTGCCACAGAATTTCATTTCTAGGAGCCCTTACTGTTGATAGTTTTAAAGTATGTTAATAGCAGTCCTACACAAGTGCATGCTGGTAGGGCAGGGGTGCACAACTCAAATGCTCCAGTGGGCCAGAGCCAACCATGACTTGGTGTGCGGGGGCTGAGATCAATTTCTAGCACATCCATTATTACATTAAAACTAATTACAAATATTAATGCAAATAGGTGGCAGGGGAGGTCAGGGGGAAAGGCAAGGAGAAAGAGGGATGGTGTCAGTGGACTCCAGCCCAGGCAGGGGACATCTGATCTCAAGTGGCCAATTCCATTGAGCCACTGCTGCTTGTCAGCAAAACAGGCCAAGAGTTCTTCATGGCTCCTGCTGACACTGCCAGACACCTAAATCAGGTAATCCTGCCAAAATACCACAGAGCTCTGATGCAGGTGTGACGCAATGCCTTGCAATCAGCTGTCCTGGAAGGGAGATATCAAAAAATCCCCTACAAAGAACATTCTTGTCTCTGCAAATCGGGTGATATTGAAACGACAGCTCACGTGCTCCTCCACTGCCAATTTTACCAAGATATACAGTGTGCACATATAGCCCCTTTTATTAATTGCCATCTAGGTTGTACAGACTCTTTCTATCTTGATTATCTTTTAAATGACCAGAATGACCTGAGATCCTATAAAATGGCTAAGTTGTGTTTGATAGCCAGTAAAATCTCTGTGGCCAGTTCCAGGCCTTATGTTGTGCAGATCTCATGTAGAGTAATAACTGAACTGAATACATCTTCTCCCCCATGTCTTCTCCCCCATGTTGTCCCTTTCCTCAGTTACCACCTTGTGGCAAATATTAGACTGTAAGCTCCATGGGGCAGGGGCCTGTCTAGTGTTCCCTTTAACAGGGATTCCCAGACATTGTTGACTACAATTCTCATAACCCCCAAGCAAAAGCCATTGCAGCTGGGGATTTTGGCAGTTGTAGTCAAAAATATCTGGAACTCCCTGTTAGAGGGAACACTGGGCCTGTCTTCTTGTTGTTATTCTATAACACATGGGTTTGCAATAATATTAGCAGCAACAGCAGCAATTACAATGTATATCACTTAAAATAAATGTGTTGTAGAAACTATAAGAAGGTAAAGAACTGCACTGGCTGCCGATATGTTTCTGGGTGAAATTCAAAGTGCTGATTATTACCTATAAAGCCCTTAACAGTTTGGGATCAGGTTATTTAAGAGAGTGCCTCCTTTGTCATGAACCCTCTCGCCTTTTACAATCTTCTGGAGAGGTCCAGTTATGGTTGCCACCAGCTTGTCTGGTGGCAACACAGGACCAGGCTTTCTCTGTGGTTGCCCCAGGGCTTTGGAATATGCTCCTTGCTGAAATAAGAGCATCTCCTCTGTTTTCAAGAAGACCCTCAAGACTTTCCTGTTCTCACAAGCTTTTTATTAGAATTTTAGTAATTTGTTTTATATTGTTTTTATCGTGTTTTATGTATTTTAATCTGTGATTTTAATGTTGGGATTTGTACACCGTCTAGAGATTTTCATATCAGGCGGTATAAAAATATGATAGATAGATAAATGAATAAATAAATAAATCCCGGTCTGAAGACGTACAGTCCAAGGATTGAGCAGATACAAAAGGGCAGAGATGGTAGAAAGGAAAAGATTATGCAAAACCAATTTCTTTTGCATATTCTTATCTCCCCTTCTGCCTCCTTCCATCTTGTGTCTTATTAATATTTCTCATATTGATAGTCCATCTTTCTTCAATCATGGAATGCAAAGTGGACACATAGGGTTCCCTTGAAGCTTTCTAGCCAAGAACTGACCAAACGGACCTGTTTGCCTTTGGCACAGTTGTGCTAATCCTACTAACTGAGCAAAGGAGCACCTTTTAAAAGTGGTGATACTCTTTATTTAGCAGGGGGAGAGCAATTGGCCCTATCCATCCCTCCAGTGGCTGTTGCTGGTGTCTATCTTATGTTTCTTTTTTCAGATTGTGAGGCCTTTGGGGATATAAATATATTTATTTATATCTATGTAAACAGCTTTAGAATCTTTTGTTTGAAAAGCGGCATATATATATTTGTTGTATGCTTCAGACTATGCCATTGGACCAATAGACTGTAAGCAGAGACTTCTATGAAGTGTCTATTTTAATAATTATACAAATAATAAAATGTATTATACAACTAATAAAGAGAATTATGCAAATTTGGTGCATAATTCTGGATTACTGTAATAAAAAACAACTGATTTAAAAGCACAGCACATGGCTTCCATGGCAGACAAGAGGTGGGACACTTGCAAAACATATTCCAGGATAATTGTGAGCTATCCCAGTATATTCTAGCAGATGGCATAAAACATCCGGTGCTTGAGGCCCCAAATCCAAATGATGCCCCTCCTGATGATACAACTGTAGCAATAAACAAAATAACTGACAGTGGCCCTTTAGTGCCAGCCCAAATTATGCCATCTGAGGCAGGCTCCCTAACTTGTCTAATGGTAGGTTCCTTCCTGCATCCTATTTATTATTTGTGGTTATTTTGAGGGATTCTGAGCTGCTGTGGCTGTCCAGAAGAATTTGCAATAGCAATTTTGATGGCTCTTGAGAATTCAGTGCTTGAATTATAGCAGACTAGGTAGGATGGGCCTTTAATGAAATCTACAAGACCCACTACCTGCCTTCCTTAATTTAGCTATATCATGCCTCCTGATGGCCTTCTAAAAAATTAGTTGGTTGCTTGTATTGAGTACTGTTAAATACACTGTTGTTATTATCATGAAGATGCATGTGTTATGTTTTACCAGTTCCTCACTTCAAGGATAGAGGCTTTCCTTTTGGGAGGAGAAAGGCATATTACAGGCATGTAGCTGAGGCTGCCTAACTATACCTTGGGTAGCCAATCTCTGGCATGGATACTAAGCACGGAGGTTTACGGAAGTCCTGGGGAAAGACTAGAGGACAGAACCCCCATCTTGCCCCTTCCCCACTGCCAGATTTCCTGCCTGCCTTTGCTCGGCAGCAACAGCAACTCTACCCTGACATGGTCTGATGACGTCACTGTTCTGACAGGACCGCACAGTCCCATGCCAGCACAAGAACAGGCCTGCCTTAAAGGGGCCAGCTGTTCTCATTGAGATGGGGCAGTTCCACACCAGTGCAGCAAGGCGACGCCACTGAACACAGAAGTTATACGTCCTGTTCACGCATTATGTTCAACAGTAGAAGACCTCTTATCTGTATTCTGTATTTGAAGGGACCTGTATCCAGGTGCACTTTAAAATGAGTGATGCACAGTTATTTACACAAATAACAGATATCTGAATGTGCATAGTGTAATATCTGAATAAGATAAGAATATAAACCTACAATAATGTGTCTTGCCTCATGTTTGGACACAAGTTGTTACACACTTGCCAATGTGTTGCACAGAGTTAGATCTGAACATGACTGAGTTAGACCTTAACACTTATACTCTCATTCAGAGCTGGAGTTGGAATAGTTTGGCCTCTAAGTACATGTTTATGAATAAGGGATACATAGCTGACAGTCTATACTTTATTTGCATTAACACGCCAGCCAGGGGGAAGACCGAGCGCTGCCTACCAGCAAGCCTTTACTCGCTCGCGCCACAGCAGCAGCAAGGATCCGATTGTAGTGACCAAACCACCCTGAACTCCCTTTTTTTGGGTCTTCCACACGTCTCCTCTGGTTGGCTAAGCCCTCCAATCCCAGCTTGGTGTTCTTGCTCTCCGATTGGACCAAGCTCCTATCCTTCTGCCCAAGCTCTGCCTTAGGTTTTTTATCGCACTTTCCCAGTATCTCCCCCCACCCGGGTTTTCTCCTTCCCTCGCCCCCCCCGACTCCCCCCCCCCGCAACCTTTCTACTGTTTGGGTTCTGAGGGTGTCGGCGAGGCAGGGAGAGGGCGCGCAAGCCACGAGCTCCTGAGTGGTGTGTGCGCGCACGAGGAGGGAGAGCGAAGCGGCTCGGCGAGCAACTCTCCTGACTGAGAGAGAGTCTAGCCCGGCAGCGCGCCACACAGACTCGTAAACGGGGAGAGGGAGAGAATGAGAGCGCGAAAGCAGCAGCAGCAGCAGCAGCAATCTTCAGCTCAGACAGCCGCTCTACACCAGCTGCAGGCGCACAACTAGCGCAGGGGGGAGACACAGAGAGAGAGATTGAGAGAGAGAGAGAAACGGGGAGGGGAGACTGAAGGGGGGCCACAGAGGCAAATTCCCTGAATCCTCTCCCACTCGCTCGTCCACCGACATCGCTGCTCTCCACATCGCTCCCTCCCCACCCCCGCCTCCCCGTCCTCCTCCTCCTCCTCCCTCACTCCTTCTCTCCCCCTCCTTCCACTCACTCTCCCTCCTCTTCTTCCCCCCACTCTTTCCTCTGTCTCACTTTTCTTCCCCCTCCTCCCCTACCTTTCTCTCTCCTTTTTATTTTCTCTTTCTTTTTGCCCCCTCCATCCCACCCCCCCTTTCCCTTATTTTCCCCCTTTTTTAATTTCTTTTCTCTCTCTCTCTTTTTGTACCTCGGCTTCTGCTGGCACTGCACTGCAGCGGCTCCTTCAGCCAGTCGTCCTGCCTGCTTTTCTCCTCCTCTTCGTTCTCTCCCCCTACACCCACACCCCACATTTCACCGGTGCCAGATAAACAAACCCTGCCAAACACCTCCTCATCCCCCCTCCCCGCATCCTTCTGGGGTTTTGATTCCCCCCGAAAGATAAGCTTGAAATTTCAGAGAAGGACAAGAAGAAAAGCGAAAGAAGCGGGACGAGCCCCCTTCTTTTTCCTCCTCCTCCTCCTCCCCCTCCCTGTCCCCCCCACCCCTGAAGGGAGAAGCCAGTTATCCTTCCAGCAGCGGCGGTAGCAGCAAACATGATGGCGGCAGCTCCCATCCAGCAGAACGGGACCCACACCGGGGTGCCCATAGACTTGGACCCGCCGGACTCCCGGAAAAGACCACTTGAAGCTCCCCCTGAAGCCGGCAGCACCAAGAGGACCAACACGGGCGGTGGGTATTTCCCCCCCCCCTTCCCCACCTCCCAAATTCCCCACCCACCTTCCCTTTCCTACCTGCCTGCCTTCCCCTCCTCACCTCACCCTGCCCGCCTTCCCCTTCCCCAAACATTCCTTATTTCTCTAATGTTATCATTCATCAAAATGGCGTCGCTTTTCAAGCATCTAGCAGCCCTGTTTTATTTTAATTTCAGATATTCGTCCTGGCTTTGGGCGGGGGTGTGTGTATGTGTGCGCGCTGCTCAGCCTTGACCCTCCGTGCTGCAAAGCCTGGAGCTCTTCTTTCACTAGCCCTTTCCACACATTTTAACAATTGAAGAAACTCAGTGGATAGATGGCGGTTGAAAAGAGGCACTTTCACCCCACTATTCTCTTCCTTTATTATCTCCCACCCTCCTTTTTTTTGTGAATCGCCAGGTAGATCTAAAACAAATTGTCTGTTTCCTGGCACCACTTAGTGTTTCAGTGGAAAATGTTGCACAGATTTGTTCTTCCTGGGGTTGGGTCACGACGGTGGGATGTGTGCGCGCGTGTGTGTGTGTCAGAGAGAGGTTTGCGGAGGGAGGGCGGGAGTTGCCTGTCTTGGTGTGGTGACTTGTTAGTTAACATCCTGCTCTTCCTGGATGAGATGAGTTATAACGGGACCAGCATCTCCTCTATTCATTTGCACTGGAGTCTTCATAACAATGCACCGAGGCAGAGGTGAATTTATTCATCCAACATTAGCAAACAGCAGAACTAGATAGCTGATGTATTTAACTGTTTGTATAATGTGTTGGGGGGCGCACCTGTACTAGCTGGGACATTGACTCAAAGAAAGTGAGATGGCTCTGGACCTGTTCCTTTATAAAAGCAAACTTCTGTAAAGATGCATTTTTAGGGTAGGCTGTGGAAACCAAATTGGGATTTAAAAAATAATAATAAAGTGGGCTTAAAAATGTGTGTTTTTGTTTTTACATGAGATCCTTTCAGAGCCAGTTTCCTTAAGGACCACATAATTGAAGGTGTTAGACTTTTACTGATGGAAGGAGCACAGTTGTTGGATTCTAAAACAATTTTGAATCATTCATGGCATTTATCTTCCCTGGTTCTAGCTTTTTCCTCCCCCCCCACACCCCCCCTCCGATTTTGGATGTCTTGACACTAATTGTCACCTTTTAAATGTGTACATGATTTTCGCTTCCTTTCAACTGGGAAAAATTCTTCTTAATGTCCTTTAATTAATGAGCTTAAGAGATCATTGCTACCTAAGAAGTGTTAAAGAAATACATCAGGATTACTTAGGCAAATGATTGTATCCACATTGTATTGAGTTTTTGTAGTAATACTGAAAGAAAAAAAACCCCTCTGAATAAAGAGAGAACTGAATATTCTTATGAAAAATATAGGGCAATAGTTAATTGATGGTGAACAAATAGCCTTTATTCTAACAGTTCTGTTCTCTTTTTTGAGTTTGCGTGTGGTATTGTAGGGAAAGTTGCAATTCTTGAACAAGGTATTTTTTGAATAACTGAAATACCTTTTGAAAGGTATTTTTTTCCTCTTTGAAGGAGCTGATTCATATTATTGTACTATGTTAACTAGTACTAAAGTCGAACTATTCCACATACAGAATTATAACTTGAATTGGCTCATCTCTTCTTGCAACATCACAGAATTAAGGGCAATTTACTAGATTCTTCATTTCTTCAGGACTAATATATAGGATATGAAGGATAGTGCAACTGGTTATATATCTGTACATTAATATCTAGTTAAAGGCGTATTTTTATATCTTTGAGGAAGAATGATATTTGAGGCAGCAAATTAACCTTCTATATTTCAATTTTTTCAGAGGACGGCCAATATTTTCTAAAGGTCCTCATACCTAGTTATGCTGCTGGATCTATA
This sequence comes from Hemicordylus capensis, assembly GCF_027244095.1. Classification (NCBI taxonomy): domain Eukaryota; kingdom Metazoa; phylum Chordata; class Lepidosauria; order Squamata; family Cordylidae; genus Hemicordylus; species Hemicordylus capensis. Next base: position 61,320,383 of record NC_069657.1, read on the forward strand.
ATTGGGAAGGGAGGACAGACTATTGTTCAGTTGCAGAAAGAGACTGGGGCTACCATCAAGCTCTCTAAATCCAAAGACTTTTACCCAGGTAGGTGCAAGATTTAGAATATATGTTACATTTCTAGGGTAAAATATATCTGAAATTAAATGGTGTTAGCCTTCCCATATAATTAAATAGTATTAGCCTACCATTGCAATTGGTGACATTATTCAGCAATAAAATGCATTCTGAAATTTAATTCTCAACATTTATATGGAACTTGGTATTTTGTTTTCCAAATAATTGATTATAAGCTATATATTGGTTGTAGAAAGAGGAAGGTGATGATTATGAATGTATCTTTTTAGCATGTTGTTCTTATTGCAAGCAATGTCTTACAAAATCATACTTGACAGCTGGCATTAAAAAGGTTTTGCTGAAGTTTTCAGATGTTATTGTTATGACAAGCTCATAAATAAAAACACTGAATGCTCCTTGTAGAATAGGCCATTTACCTTAAATCCATTATATACCTTCCTTCTGTTTCATTGCTTTGTTCACTTGCCTTGTGAAGTAGAGACCAAGAGCTGTTCTTCAGATGTTTCCTTGATTTTGTGGGTAATTGTGATAAACATTGAGAGAACCCTGTTGTGAAACGTGGTTTTGTTTGGAAAAGAATGTGATGTTTGAATATTGCATTTATGCATAAGCAATAAAACATTGAATTATATACTTATTGAAGATAGTGTAATTCATTTTTGATCTTTCATTTTATGCATAAGTTTCATTTATAAAGATTTGAAAATTACTGTGGAGGTCTACTGTAAACTGAAATGTGGCTTCCTTTATGTGGACATGGTATTGAAACATTGTCGATAAAAGAAGTGTTCCAACAGTGCTTTGATTCTGTAACTCTGAATGGCAGTGGTGGCTTTCCATTGAGATGGTCTCCCCCCCCCTTCCTTATAGTGAAAGCAAAGCTGCTTTGAATGTGGTGGTCTTATTCAGAGGGATTACTGAATTTTGTAAACCAGCTAAAAAGGCTGTTGCAAGTGTAAGCAAAACAAGGGTATTAGGACTGCTTGATTTATTTATTTTTTACTTTGTCTTGGATTCAGAAATTGATCAATTGTTTTTGGATACAAGATGGTAACTTTCTTTTGGTAGTTCTGATGCAGAAGTAGAAAGTGTGTGCATTTGAAATATTTTAGGTGAAATTTTATTAGTGATGCAACATATAAAATTATATGCGTACACCGCTAATGCAATGCATCTGTTTTATAAATGATGTATTGAAATGGTGCTTAAAAAGTTGATCAAATGTTCTTTTTTTTTTTTTAAGGTATAGATATAAAAGCAAGTATAGAGCTGACATCATGGGCTGTGAAAGATAGAAAAGGCTGTGTCTGTAAAAAAAATGACAGTTTGGGGTTATAACTGCAGTGGCAAATTGAATTTGCAGACAATAGATGAGAACACATATGTGTCTGTTTTATAATTTGTAAGAGTATCCCATGCGATATGGAAGATGTTTGGGTAATACAAATTATATTCCATTTATAGTATGAAGCAACATTAGAATCTTTTGTTTATACAGGAATCCTTCCCATTTCTTAATTGAAATCAACATGGGTGTTTTTATGGAGTTGAAAACTGGGCGAATACACACACATTTATAGACGTCTCCCCTAAAAATGTAAAGATTAGATAAGGCCATGATGAGAGGTTTACAACATTGTGTTAAGTGTTCCTGTGACGTAAACAGGTTCCCTCTGAAGGAAATGCCAGTATGAGAAGGAGCTTGTACAGTTTGACTGTAACAGGTGTAGACTAATCCCCCAGTTTAGATTCTGTGAGATCTATTTTATATTTGAAGACACACAATTGATCACTATTTGTAAATAGATGTTTTGGATATGCATAAACTAGATTGCTATCTATAAGGCACAACAGATGTGAAATAGTTACCCTTTACTGATTGCTAGTTAACTGTTTCTGTTTGCATTTGACCATGAGCTTGAAACCTTTTCTGAGCTCTTGGCATTCTTCAAGCTGATGGCATTTGGGTTTCTTCCAGCCCATATTATTATACCTTAATCTGAACTATGCTAACCTTAGACTAGCCTTAAATTAGTACAGGCATTGATATTGTCTAGGTGTAAAATTTCAGCTAATATAATTAAATATTTCATATAACTATACAGCTGTATACATAGTGTAATATATTTGTATAGTTAGTTGCTTTATAGTTGGCTAGCAGCAACTTAAAACACCCCAGTGACAGCTGCTAGACTAAAACTTCTTCTACAGATCAGAAGGTGGGCAGTTGTAGTCATACAATGAACTATGTAAGTGACCTGTATATAGTTAGTTCAGAGTAAATTAGCTGTCCTGCTATGATCCAAGAATGAAACTAATTGCGACTGGTTAATTAATAGTATTGCTGAAGTACATGCGGGAGGGGGTAACCCTCCAGTGCTGCTGGTTTTTAACTGTTTTGATCTGACATATTGACAAATTAGTTCAAATTATCAAAATACTTTTTCATCCAGAGTTTACATAACATTTGCCAGAGGATCAAAATAAATATAATTTTAGATCCATAAGCTTTAAAAAATTGGTAAGCATTATCTGTCTATGGTACTATACTACTATCCTCTAGTTGCTTGCAAATAAGGGTGTTCAAGGAAAAGTAAAACTACATAACCTTTTTGAATATTTAGTAATGCTGTTTGATGGAATAGAAGCTGCAGAGATAAGACTGATGAATTTTCATTGTTTGTGCGGTATGTTGATCACATTCTATATTCTGTTTTGTGAATTCTACCAATTATTGCTTTGAAAACTACTGCATTATTTCTGGTAATTCTTTTATTACAACATTAACTCTGTATTTATGTAATATGTACAGAATATCTTCTCCTACCTAAAGTCCCATTGACTTCTAAGGCATTTCCAAGGACCACAACTTTGTGAAAGAGGAAGCAGAGCTTTGCACTTTGGTCTGTGAAGTGATATTCTAAATCTTATTATTTCCGTAGCGGTATTAAAACAATGGGATAAACAGCCAGGAGGGAATTTAGTAATAAATATTTAACAGCAATTTTATGTGATGAATTATGGCTTCGGACACATTTCTGCCTCTTTTTAAATAAATGACCAAATATACTGATTTTTCTAAAGTTCGTAATTTCAACCTTTACAAGGATCTTCTAGAAGTTAAAAGCTCTTAGATGAGCTTTGAGAGTGCAATACATAATTTGATGGCTTAAAGCTAAATAACTTTACTATGTTTAATTATGATTTTTCTACTATTTCCCTCTTCATATAAGGTTTTATTTTTGATGTGCTTTGTCTAGTTTTAAATGAATACTATTATAAAAGCTTAGGTGGAATTTTGGTCAGAGAAAGTGTGAATAGCTATGTGTTAATTTGCAGTTTTGAATGCTAGGATATGTGTTCCACTGAAGATGTAATTTTATGTAAAAGGCAGAGATCCTTATTACATTTTAGCTTTGGCTTTGTATATTTTAAAAAAATGAAATATGGGAACTTTATTACAGGTTGTTTTGTTAATAACTTTACTCATGATAACTGAAATGGAAGAAAATTGTTCTGCTTAATGTTGATTTGAAGAATGTCTGTGATAGATCCTTAAACAAAGTTTACTTGTAAATGCCCAACTATTAAACACCAGTTGTTTGAAATCATAATTCTCAGTTATACAACTGTCATGGATCTTATCTTGGATTTTCTTCTTTTTTAAAAGTTTGTTTTTTGATAATTGTGTTAAGCTTCCTAATGATGTAAATTCTATATGATGAATTTAAATGAATGTGATGTATATAATGTAGTGGTCGTTTAATGTAGCCGTGTGTGTAATCTTTTATTTGGCAGAATACTGCAGTCTTTCCCTTTTAAACATGTTCTGTGGCTGTTAGAAATTGTAATGCTTATGTGGTTTTGTCCCTTGTTGATTTTGTGGTTGATCTCCCCCCTCCCCCTTCTTGAAGGAAGCTTTAAAAAGAGCATTTCTACTTTGAAATGCCTATCTAGAATCTAATGTTATCTCGAAAAAATATACCAGAAAAGTTCTGCTGGACCTACTACTCAATAAATACGCATATGATTGCAGTCTTGGAATAATGATGCTTGAAGGGGGAAATTATCATCTAGTCCAGTACCCTGGCTGAGGAGGATCTAAACTTTAGTTCCCTCTCCTTCTCCCCTCACTCTATCTATCTAGATGAGTAGCTAGCCAAAGTTTCCTCATGAGCCAAAATAAGATGATCCAACCATACTGCAAGCATGAGAGCCCTGTACCAAGTTTAAGGCTTAATTTGGCTGATTTACATGAAACTAAACGTGTAAAAGATTTCTACTGAAATGTGTTTAGGATTTAATTATCTATGTGCATAATAGAAATGTCCTTTCAACTTTGCAGTTATTGATTGTTAATATGTTTAGTGGGTTAGATTTTGGAGTTTCTTTTTTTAAAAGGGTGTATACAATCCAAATTTATTTTAAGGTACTACAACATGGTGAAAAAAACTCGCTTGATGGTTGAGATGGGATGTTCATGTAACTGGTAACTGGATCTTAATTTTACTTGAGCTGTAATCCTAAACACATTTAAGGAGCAAGACCCAATGAAAACAATAGGAATTAACTTCTCAGTAAGTATACATAGGATTGCACTGTTCAATACTTCAGTGATATTGAGTGAATTAATACTTATTGATTCATTCAATATTTTTTGAATAAAAGTTGGTTATTATGTGTAAGAAATTATAAAAAACATTTCAGCTTGTACTGCCTTGTTGAGGGCATGTGAGGTTTTCTAGGATGTAACCCCCCTCCCTTTTTTTGAGAGGTAATCCTTATTAGTGAAGTATCTTAAACCATATTCTATTTGTCCTTGCTTGCTCCACCTGAAACTACTGCCTACCTTTCTAGACGTAGAATGAAATAAAAGATCAGTGCACTCACAAAATATTTACAAAGTATCCATTAGACAAAATTTAAAACTTGAAATGTTATCTGCCAGGGCAGTGGTATTTCTAACACCCAATTACACCAAAAGTACTTATTTCTAATAAGGAACTATAAGGAATTCTTGATGTCTTTTGTAATGAGTATCTCATCTGAGAACTTGGTACAACAGGAGTCCAACAAAATTGTCCTCACTCTTCAGTTTATTTTTAAATCCTGTTATGAGATTATTGAAACTTATGACCCTTATTTGTAAGAGAGAAATCTTTTTTTATTGCATATTGATTAAATTCCCAAGGAAGGTGTTTTTTTTACGTGTGTGTGTACATGTACGTGTGTGTGTATATTGAAAAACATATTTAAATTATGTTTCAGTATGCAAGACTTTAGATTTTGAAAATACACATTATTATTGGGGTTAAGTTAAGAGGTTTTATTGGCTTACTGCCATCTCATTTCCATCTTCAGACATAGCTTTAGTTTAAACTCAAACATCTGTAGAGATCTGACTGACTGTCATCTTTCTGAGACTCATCTTTGCAGTTTGCAGCAGGTGCAGTTGATGTTGCAGCCCTTCTCAAAAAGAGGTTAGCTTTGTTTTTAACATTTATCTAGTGGGAATAAATGACTTGGTAGAGACTTGAAGTTTGTCAGTTGTCCAGTGCTGGAATGCTGCAGGTAATTGGGCTAGACTGGTGGGAACTGTGGCAGTTTGCTTCTCACGTTGCACTGCAGCTGCTGTTGATCTTAATTAATCTGACCCTCAGAGGCTGCAGTGTCATAGCATAAAATGCAGTACATCCTAGAAATGGGAGAGCTATTTTCATGCTCCTCTTGCTGAAGATTTTTTAAACAATGATTTTAAAATGTCTGTTCATTTGTATACACTATTAACTATGTTGCAAAAACATGGTGGAAGATGAGGAAATATTGAACACCTTATAAGAAATGTATTTTTGTTGTCTTGTGCTTACACTTTAGTAGCTGTTCTAAGCGTACTTGTATTGAAGTAACTGTTGAAATCAGGAGGACCTATTTTAAAAATATGTGTAAAGATGCCATATTGGCAGTTAATGCGGAATATCAAATATTTGAACATGGGAGACCATTGCATATTTTCTGTCATATTTGTTTCAGATATAGATAAGTTTAATTTGTTTTTGGTATTCTCTATGTTAGGTAGTCTGGTAAATTTTACTAGATGGTCTATATGCTCCTTTTAAAATTAGCCTTGCTACTTTCTTGAATCTAACTGAAGCTTTATTGTTCTGTGTACTGGGAACATGTTTAACTTTCCATTGGGATTTAGAAGTGCTTAATTTTGGCTGTTCTGTACTCCACTCCTTGGTTCTTCAAAACTACAAATATTTAGATAATCTAGACTTAGCACTATGCTGCATTGTAAATCGGAATGCAATGGGACTAAACTTTATTCTTTTGCTTTTCCCCCCTATGTTTCAAATGGTTACTATACATAGACTTAGACTGGATAGACTACCAGTTCCATTAGGGTAAATCTCTTCATATTCTATCTAATTTTGTGAAGTGTCAATATTTTGTGCTATGCAAAGTTCATAGAGAATACACTTTTTGCTCCAGAGTATATTTGTTTATGAACTCCAGTTTCACATGATGGCCTTCTTGTGATCGCACTTAATAGACAATACTGCTATGACACTAGGACATCTTTAGCATTTTCTTAACTTTTAGTAAATCTGAATTCTTAACTTGCACATGATTATATCACAAATTATACTAATTCTTTAAATGTACAGTAAGTGTAGTTTTCAGTTTCCTGTGTCTAACTCACAGATTTCATTTGTGGAAATAAAATTCATTCCTGGATGTACAGTATTCACAGTTTGCATTCTTAGATTACCAGCCAGTAACTTAGAAACCTTTGATTCATCTTCTTGGACTGTTTGACACTTTTTAAAGTTTATGCTTTGTTGATAGGCATTGAATCTGTGTTTGGTAAAAAGGTGCTGCCTGTATTCTGGCTGATTCTTCCTCCTCTTTTTTGTAGTTTGTTTCACCTGCATATACATACATTCCCTCTTCTAAAACTTCTCCTTATTCTGAGAAAAGTGGGCATTTCAAATGCATATCCAAAATATATTGTGTAGTATTAAGCCACATGTATGAAAAGAACATGTGTCCACATTTGTCAAAGAGAGAAACAAGTTCTAGAAAATGACTTTCACTGGAGGATGCAAGGTAGTGCTTTTTTCATTTTTAAGCTGACAGTGACATATGCATCTCCTTTGATTAATAACTTTCAATTGCGTCTGTTTATGCCCTCTGGCTAAAGAGCAGCAGCCACAACGTGTATTTCCAGCCTTAAGATTAATCTTAACATGTACTGTTATGTTGAATATAACTGTTTGTTGTTTGTATGGTTACAGTAGAATGGAATACAACTCAAGGTATTCTGAAAGTTGGAACTACATGAAAACAGCAGTCCCATATCTGTCTCTGACCTCCTTTACTCCCTTTCCTGTAACTTATAGTAAAGCAAAATGTGTGACATGTCATGGCATTGTGAGTTTCTCTATCTTTCTCTCTCCCCCACCCCTGCCACACCTCCCAGCGGTAGCCAGCAGTATGGAAGCAAGGAATTTACAATTTGATGACATCACATCATGCATATTTCTTTATAAAATGTTATAGGAAAGTAATAGGGGTTACTGTTATGGGTAGTGACTGTGTGTTTTGTAATTATGTAGTTATTGCATAATGTGTTGAACAAACAAGTTTATTCAGTATGTACTCATACCTGTAGTGTTGCAACTCAACAAGCAATGATGCTGTGCTAGCGTTGGAGTGGGGTGTGTGGGGATAGGGTAGCTATAGGTTCTCTCTAGTGGCAAAGCCTAGATAATAAAACTGACAACAGTTGGCTGATCATTTTTAAAATACTGAATCTGTTTATATTCATTTTGAGGTAATTTGCCAATGAGCGTTAGTTAAATGGCAGTTTAGAATAGAATAAACAATATGGGTAAGGTTTAAATCCCTCTCCCTTAGCACTGCCTACTTTTAAGAAAAACAAACAAATGTTGGGATTCAGTCTTGGACCTCCTGCATCTTGTCTAGTTTCATCCTAGAATGTGACAGTCAGAGAGGCAAGAGTAACAAGGGATAAATGTGAACAAGTACAGTGACAGTATTTCTTTGAGATAAAGACTGAAGGATGGCTAAGTAAGGGCTTAATATGGGGGATAAATTTTTGTTGCAGTTGACATTAATCAAGAGTGGATCTCCTCAAAATCTACCAAAGGCTGTAATATAAAATGTTGTTGGGTATAATTCTATATCTTCATAGAACCTTACTCTTCATTATCATATCTCAAAAAATGACTTATATGATGTCAAAACTAGAGCATTTTAGTGATTTAAACAATAGTGTTTAATGTTAGTTATGAAACATTTTTCTATACCATTTTTTCCCTAGTTATGCTATTCCTCCCTAAATATTGTTGTTCAGCATCCTCTTTCTTTAATTGCCCTGTCAGTGTTGCTGTATGGGCAGCCCCACTAAGGCCCTTGGCAGGCCATTTCTTCAAATCAAGCATTTCAATGTGTCGCTACTTTTCTTTTATTGCAGGCAAGATAAATGTGAGGTAGACCTTTTCTCCCCTATTGCACTAGACTTTCCTCCCATCCTTGTGTCCTGTTCTCTCTCTGTGTCCTCCCACTTGGTTTCCAGAGTGCTTCATGTTGTGAAAACAGTTTGATATATGAACTAGTGAAAAGAGAATGCATTTACATTTTCATGTTTTATATCTTTCTGTTTCTCCCTTTAAGTAGTTCATAAATTAAGTAAAGTTGTGCCGTCAAGTTGGTGTTGACTCCTGGTGACCACAGAGCTATGTGGTTTTCTTTGGTAGAATACAGGAGGAATTTACCATTGCCATCTCCTGTGCAGTATGAGATGATGCCTTTCAGCATCTTCCTATATCATTGCTGCCCAATATAGGCGTTTCCCATAGTCTGGGAAACATACCAGTAGAGATTCAAAGGAGCAACCTCTTGCTCCCTAGGCAAGTTACTTCCCTGCTGAGCCATTAAGTGGCTCATAGAGTTTAAAACTTGGGAATTTTAGAGGAGATGCTGATAAAGAGACTTTCAGAACACCTTTGTTTGAATGTTTCTCTGACTGAACCATGTGATGGAATGCTGGCAACCTAGTACAGTGGGGCAAACAGAAAGGAAGAAAAATTGCATATTACACTTAGCATATTAAGGAGAGTCCTTTGAAATTTTTCCTGTATTTTCTACACCCGTTTAGCTACAGCTACCAGTACATAGACTGGCTGGTTCTCAGAGGCCAAAAGCTAGGCTTACAGAATATTTCTTGTTTTGGCTTTAACCTCAAAGAAAGTCTCTGCAATCTTCAGAATATAAAACTGTTCTACCTAATCTCTTAATTATAAACACTGGGTTGAATCCTAATTGTTTTGCTTGTAGGTGCTCCATGGCCACAAACATCTACCATTTATGGAACAAGAGTAGCACTCCTGCAAGGATCCCTTCTGTGTGAGGAGAAGTAGAATAGTCTGTAGCATATAACTCATAGTCTACACATTTTCCATATTAATTAGCCTGTGAGCTTTCATCAGATCACTTTCTGTAGCAACTTCAGAGTACACAGAAAAAAAATCTATATTCATTTTGAATTATCAGTGGTTCAGGTAGTGTACCTGTGGATGCAGGATAGTTTAATAATATAGCATGATTGAATTATGGAAGGAGAGCTGATCTTGTGATAGCATGAATTGTCCTCTTCCTTAAGCAGGGTCCACCTGGTTTGCATTTGAATGGAAGATGTGTGAGCACTATAAGATATTTCCCCTCAGGGGATGGGGCTGCTCTGGGAAGAACATCTGCATGCTTGTATGCAGAAGGTTCCAAGTTCCCTCTCTGGCATCTCCAAGATAGGGCGGAGAGAGACTCCTGCCTGCAACCTTGGAGAAGCTGCTGCCAGTCTATGTAGACATTACTGAGCTAGATGGACCAGTGGTCTGACTTGGTAGAATGCACCTTCCTATGTTCCTACAAAATTCAAATTGGAGGAAAAACCAGATAGTCTTCTTTGACTGGCTTTTGTGTTTGGACAGCATCCAAATTAGTCATGACTGAGTGTCATTGAAATTAATCATGATTAGCTTAATTCCCATTAATTTTAATAGGAGTTAGTCATGACTAACTTACTCTTGTTGTTATTCACTACAGCGAATGCCTATTCTGTTTTTCTGCTGTGGAAATGTTACATCAATTAAAACGTTGTTAAACCACTTTAAAACCACATCCTTTTAGTTTACAGTACAGAAAACCCATATAACAGATAGTGAATAATTATGTAGTTAAGTGTCAGACTATGTATGCAGAGATTCTAAGATAAAGCTAAAGAATTGTTCATGCCTATTGATGATTTCATGCATTACACTTTCTACTTCGAAGAAATCTCCATATTAGGAAAATGTATAGATTGTTGCTTCCAAGTGTGGCACAAGTGTTGGCTTCTTGCAATGGTTATGCAGGTTGGTGAGCCAGTAAGCACAGTGACTTCTGACCGATGAACTTGGCAGTTTTAGTCTTGCACTGTATTTTGCATTTGGTGGTAGAGTGGCAATAACAATGACCTCCATTTCCTATCTGTAAAAAAGTATTTGTAGAGTTATATTATTGTGATGGAGACTAAGGTAAGAGTAATTGTAAGGGGTTTTTTTTAGTTAATATGTAATTTTTTAAAAAAATAACAGTAGCTAAATGGATTATAAGGTTCTAATGGAACAGTTTCAGGTTTTACTTGTTCAGGTTTAACTTGTTTTTCCACTTCTTATTTTCTACTTCTTGATTTTGATTTTTCATGGCTTTCTAAGATAAAATAAACTGCATCCAGTGGCAAATTCATTGGATTTTTAAAGTAACTGGAGAAAGTAGACTATTGCGACAGTAAAAAGTACGGATTCTCTGTTTATCAACATTGACTCATTTGTTGAAACTACTACAACATTAGTAATCATTAGCTCTAGTGTGGTGTGACTCTTGGAGTTTTATTTGTAAATTCTACCTGAATGCATTACACTGCAGTGTGAAACAAAAAGAACAAAGCTTGAGCAACTTCAGGCTGAAGCATGGTATGTTTATTTGTAAGCGTACAGAAATTTATGACCCTGTCAGAGAAACTAAAAGTAACAATGGCAATTCTCTACATACATGACCGCGTGCTGCAGAAAGCACTGTGTAGGTCTATAATGGCAGCATACAAAACCTGCATGTTGGCCACAGGGTATTAAGCAGATAGTTCTGTTTTTTTTTTTTAAAAAAAAGTATGTTTAGGGTGTAGTACATAATTGGGGTGGGGGTGGGGGAAGCAGTACTAGGAAATATTTTCCAATCAAGTGTTTTCTGTCATTAGTAGCTGCTATCTGCAAATGAGTCTTCTACAACTTCACATTTTTCTAGTCATATGTAAAAGCCTTCATGCTAGGTTTCTGGTCTTAAACCTGATAAATCTGATCTTGACCCAATATGTAGAATGGCCTAAGAGTGTCTGCTAGAATTCCAGCTTGTAAAGCTAAGTAAGTTTAGGCCTGTATGGGACATACAGTTATTTTCTATGGTGACTGTCCTCTGTATGAAATGTCTTTGGGGAGGATTAGGATAATGGGAGGTATACATAGAAATGCATCTCTTTCAGCATTTTGATTTTATGCTTTTAAACTCTCAACTTTACAAATACAGTTTTATGAGCCAAAGATTTTTATCAGTGTTTAAGGCTACAATTCTTGAAATGGAAATTGAAAACGAACATTGGGCATAGGGCATATTAATTGAGGGCTCTGAAATAATTTTATTGGAATGCAGTTATGTGTACTTTTCTGCAACAACAGTTGTCATGTTAGTATGGAAAGGTCTTCGCTTGCGTTGACAGCTTTCAGCTGATTTAAAGTAAAAATAAACCAACATAGACATTTTCCAATAGGAGGAATGGCAAGTTTATGTTGCTACAGTTTGACAAAATGAGAATGGGTTTGAAGCCCACTTGTCTTAATAAATAATAATAATAAACTTTGTTAGTCGCCCCATAACAAATTGTTCTCTGGGTGGCTCACAACACAGCGTTAAAACATCGAGTAGAAACACTTAATAGACAAAATCACATCACACCAAAAACAAACAAAAAAATACAATATGAAATGACTTAAAAACATTTTTTAAAAATCAGTTTTAAAAATAAAATTTAAATATCAAAATTTAAAAGATCTGAGTGGGGAAAAGGGTTATTTACTTGGCATTATAAAAACAAAAAACCCCAAAAGCGATGAAGCCAGGCAAACCGTACAGGGGAGGCTATTCCATAAATGGGGTGCAAACACCAAAACAGCTCTTGCCATAGGGCACTCAGAGCAGAAGATCTTATGGTCTGAGTTGGGACATATGGGGCAAGGCACTCTCTCAGGTAATGTGGTTCCAAGCCATTTAGGGCTTTAAAGGTTAAAACCAGCACTTTGAATTGGGCCCGGAAAGGAATTAGGAGCCCGTGCAGCTGATGAAGCACTGGTGTAATAGGATCAAAATGCCCAGTCCCAGTTACAAAATAGGACTGCATGATGGTTATCGGCTGCAGTTTCTGGACAGTTTTCAAAGGCAGCCCCACGTATAATGCATTGCAGTAATCTAAGCGAGAGGTTACCAGAGCATGAGTAACTGTGGCCAGTTACTTGCCTTGTCTTCACCATGTTAAATAGCTGATGTGTATTTGCTTTAAACTGTCTACTACTGTTTTGTTTTAAAAAACATATAGTATAGTGGCATTGAGCTTTGCAATGCAGTATATCAAAGGAAAGTTCTATCTTGTCTAATATTCTGGATCCAACAGTGGCCAAACAAGTAGAATTGCAGACAGTAGCATTTTCTGCCTGTATTCTGACAGTGCTAGGATATTTTTAGGGAATATGTGCTATATTGTCATGTTTAAAAATTATAACAGCTCTGTCTAGGAAAAAAAATACACTGATGATTGATAATGCCATATGTGATAATTTAAATTGGCATATATTTCAGATGATATGTTTGATGTACTGCAATATAGGCATTAGTAATTTTACGGTTGAGGGCTTCTGTTTTTGTTCTGATTTTTCTAATATGTAAATATCTTCTCTAACTTTTGGTAGTTTTAATAGCTGTTGTGAGCTGAAACATTCTTGAAGTGCTAAGAGAAAGAGTGTTTTCCAACTTGTGCATATTTAAGCTTCTATTAAACAGGAGAAAGTATTAGTATTTTTATATTGTGTTCACAAGTGTATGTGTCAGAGTAATCATGGATAGTTATTGTCCATGGCTGAATCCACAGCATAAGCCACCGCTGCTGCTTCTGCTGCAACTACTACTACCACAACAACTACAAATAATTCTATACCGCTCTTCAATCAAAGTTCTCAAAGTGGTTTACATAGATAAATAAAAAAAATATAAATAAGCTGTTCTGGGGTTGGATAGGGCTAGTTGCTTTCCCCCTGCTAAATATAAGAAATCACCATTTTAAGTAGTGCCTCTTTGCTCAGTTAGCAAAATAACTAATTATGGTTATTTTCTACTTTAGATGTGTGTGTGCGTGTATGTATGTACACACACACTATAAAATATGACGTTGGAATGTTTTAATGATGCATCATTTTTGTTTAATATTTAGTCATTTGCTTACATTTTAACATATTTAATCATCCATTTTGAGTTTTTTGTGTGGGGGGGAAACGGCTTTAGTGTGTTCTTCACTTTTTAAGCCCCCCTTAAAGATCTGGATCAAGCCAAAAGCTGATTAAAAAATTATAAAAGAAAAGGGGATTAGATAAGAACCTGCAGATGAAGTTTAGTTGTGCTCTAGTATAAAAGGGAGAATGAGCTGGACAGCAGTATGGCTGGCACAGAAGTACTTTTTGGTCTCTGATTGTTGTGTATCCTTGGATATCCCACACTTGTAGTTGCTATTGAGCAATGGTGTCTGCCTGGAAATCAACTTGAGAGGAAACTTCTTCATTTATGTCCACTTTTAAGGTACTTAAGGTGAAATGAAAAATGTTTATGTTACTATAATCGTACAAAGGGCATAGCTGTTTATTAACAAGACAGTTCTCAGTTATGTTAATGGACAGATAAGGAAAATGTCTTCATGTTCCTGACTAAAAATGTTTGGAGTCAACCTATTGATACGTATATCATGTTTAGAAGGTACTGTTACTTCAGATGGTGACTTGGAACTGATGTAGGGATGTGCATGGAACCGGTTTTACCAGTTGGGCTTGAATGCAGACCATATTTGAGCTGACCTGGCCTGGTCCAGGCTCGGCCGAACTGGGTCCAGTTTGGTTTGGTCATCAAGCCGGACGAGCTGACGTGGGCTAATTCAAAGCGCAGATATACTTGTAAAGGCGACTCTGGCTAGGAGGCCCCTTAGCAAGTAAAGTGGGATTCCCTAGTTTAAGGGGAAGGGTGAGCAAAAGGGGAATTCTTTACCTTTAAAACGAATGCCCTGGGGGTGGTGGGAGTGGCCATGCCAGTGGCAGTGGAGACATCTGAAGTGGCAGCAGGGGCTCCTCCAATCCCCCTTGTCTTCCAAATGACAGTCTGGGCCGGCTGCGGCCTGGTTTGTGCCTCTGCACATTCCCAGAGGCCCCAAACAGGATGCAACTGGCCCGGACTATCATTAGGGAGGCAGGGCGGAGGGTTGGGGGAGCCACATCTGCCACCTCTGATGTATCTGTGGCCGCCCCGCCGCCCCTGGGGCCTTCGTTTTAAATGTAAAAGATTCCTCTTTTGCTCACCCCTTTACTTGTAAAGGGGGATCCTAGCTGGATTCCCCTTTACAAGTATGCTGCCCGAGCCGGCCTATGAGCCAGTTCTTGGAACCCGGGGGTAGTGTGGTTTGAACTCGTACTGGCACCCCCCTTTGGGGTCCAGTTTGAACTTGGGCTGCCAAAACCAGGCTGGCTTGATGTTGAGCCTGGCTTGAAGCAAACCGGCTCGCACATCCTTACATTGATAAACTGTATGTCTGTAAACTAAGAGGTTTGTGGACATGAACTAGTGCTCGGGAAAAGAAGAGTCACCTCTCCAGTTGATTGTCTCCAAGCGGTAGCCACTGATAGCTTTGATCCAAAATTATATTTTATAAATAAGGCTGCAAAGCAGCCACAGTTTGATTTGGGGCTGCCTCAATGCTTTCGGAGTCCCTTGACTTGATTCAAGGCATTGGAATTCCACTTTGCTTTGACAAAGCTGCGTCCCTTCCCCTGTAGATATTCAGCAGGCACAGGCAGGAGATGAGTTGTCTTCATTTTAATTTTAATCCCAGCATGATGAGGGGATAGTGTCACTTTAAAATGACTTCTGGAGAGGGAAGGTGAGTGTGTACGTTCTTGCCCAGTGGTTCTGGGAAAGGTGCAGGGCTTCTTGGAAGGATTTGCTCTTTCTGGGGCTGCAGCAGTGGCTACAGTCATGGAAATACTACAACCCCCAGAAAATTCTGCACCTTTCCTAAGATTACAATAAAACAAGTTAAACAGGCAAGCAAGCTTCCAGAATCTGTTTTAAAATGAAGATGCTATTCCCTTATTGTGTTTAGATTAAAGTGAAAATAGAGCCTGTCTTTTGCCTGTGCCTTAATAGTACCATCAGGGGAGGGTAGAAAGTGCTGAACTAGTTTGGGATAGATTTGCCTGTTGGGCCACTGTTACTTCAATTCAGCCCAAACTGGCGGTGTGCTGGTTCGGATTAGCGTTTGGTTGAATCATGCAGAATATTTCCTGAATCAAATTGGTCATCAAAACTTTGCATGGCCCTACAAGTAACAGAGGAACTATTGTAGCAAGTCTGAAATAGCATTTTAAAAAGCCTAGCAGCTTCCAATAAATAGACCATTTCATCTCTACCTACTGGCAAACACGATAAACAGGGTTTATTAACCTTGGGCCCCCAGATGTTGTTGGACTAAAATTCCCGTCATCCCCAGACATGGCCTTTGAAGCTGAGGATGATGGGAGTTGTAGTCCAACAACAATATCTTGGGGCCCAAGGTTAAGAAACCCTGCGATAGAACAAACAGTATGTAAAAATATGATTCTAATATACTGTTTAAATAATCACTCAGTTGGGGGAGAGAGAAACGCATTCATATGGTGGTGTTTCTTGAACTTTCTTTCATTTGTGCAACTCATGGAAGGGAATTTTCCTATTGCTGTGGCAGCCCCTGAAAAGCCCCTGCTATGGGTTGAGGACCTTCTGGAAATCGTTGCAAGGGACATGGGTGGGTTGAAATAGGTTGAAGTAATCTGTGAACGAGCTTTCTCATGGAGCTTAGTTTCTTCACTCTATCCATAGCATATACTGAATACTTTGCTTCTCCCTTATTGTAAATAACTGATTCTAATCAGCAAGGGTTAATTTTAGCTAGGAAGTTCATGCTGTCTTCTCAACTCAGATGAGAGGGGATACAGTGAGTAGATGCAAGTCACTTTTTAAAGAATCAGTTACTTAAAAAAACACACAACTAAGTTCCAATTATAATGTATAACCTGATATAAAATAATCATAAAATAACCTGATTTAAATGAAATCTGAGTTGAATGGAAGTATTCCTTTTAAACTGAACTTGGGGCCTTTTATGAACTTTCTTTGGAAGGCTACTTTGCTTTGTAAGGAGGTCTTCGAGAAAGCAGAGGCATGGTTTGGTTCAAAACAGCAAAGGCCCAGAGAGGCTTGTTTGGGTAACAGAAGGGAATTGCCTGACCGCACAGATAAGCAGTCTAAGAGCAACAGCCAAATCCTGTGCATGTCTATTTGTAAGTTTGATGGGATTTATTCTCAAGAAAGCATGCCTAGGATTGCAAAACACCTAGGAGCAATCTCAAAAACAGTGGGACTCATTTAGGAACATAGGAACATAGAAAACTGCCATATACTCAGTCAGACCATTGGTCTATCTAGCTCAGTATTGTCTTCACAGACTGGCAGTGGCTTCTCCAAGGTTGCAGGCAGGAATCTCTCTCAGCCCTATCTTGGAGAAGCCAGGGAGGGAACTTGAAACCTTCTGCTCTTCCAAGAGTGGCTTCATCCCCTGAGGGGAATATCTTGCAGTGCTCACACATCATTTGCAGTTTAAAATGCTCTGAAGAGCAGTTGCAGTATGGGCTACCAGAAATCTTGCCTTGGCTACCACGGGCAAAGTTTGTGACCTCACTCAATGGGTGATGCCTATAGTCTATGTCTTTCAATACCCATACCACCAACCAATAACATTAAGTACATGCATTATTATGCTGTATGGCAAAAATGTTTTCTCCAGGTTTGTATCTGGTAAGTAGGTTTGGCACAGAGCAACTGAGGTACTTTGTCTCTCTAACACTGCCACTCAGCTCCACCTTTCCTCTTTGGAACTGGAAGAAATGTTTGGGGTTTGTATAGGCAAGGGATGTTGTTGAACTACTACTCTCATGTTCCCCAACCACAGTAGATTGGGAGTTGTAGTTCAGCAACAGCTAAGGGCGAAGTTTCCCCACTCTGGTTTAGACAGTGGAAGAGATGCTTTTCAGAGAAGCTCTGCTGCACAAATGGCTAGCTCCAGTCTAAATACTGTCAACCCTTGAAGCACCTCTGCTACTCTCCATTCAAATGGCTAACTCCAGCTAGGAACTGGAGAGGTGCACTGGGATTTTGGTCATATTAGTATTAAGTTTCAGAATGAATTGAAGCTAAATACACCAAGGGATATTTTTTTGTTTATCCTTGCCAGAGGGCTGCCTGTGATTAGAATAGTGGATGCTACTTGTTGATATATCTTTTATTTGTATCTTATGTCTAATAAATACCTGATCTCCACTACTGACTCGGAATCAGTACTCTTAATAATTAATATTTTTTCTCCCTATTGGATATTTAAGGATAAAGGTGAAGTGTGCTGTCAAGTCGATTTCAACTCCTGGTGCGCACAGAGCCCTGTGATTTTCTTTGGTAGAATACAGGAGGGGTTTACAATTGCCTCCTCCCGCCCAGTGTGAGATGATGCCTTTTAACGTCTTCCTATATCGCTTCTGCCCAATATAGTACCTGCGGGGACTCAAACCAGCAACCTTCTGCTTATTAGTCTAGCATTTCCCAGCTGCGCCACTTGGATATATAGAACTTGGATATTAATCTTTTGTTCACGGAGAGCACCGACCTGGACAGTAACTATGTGTTCTTGGAGGGCAGGCGAAGTGTGCTGTCAAGTCGATTTCAACTCCTGGTGCGCACAGAGCCCTGTGATTTTCTTTGGTAGAATACAGGAGGGGTTTACAATTGCCTCCTCCCGCCCAGTGTGAGATGATGCCTTTTAACGTCTTCCTATATCGCTTCTGCCCAATATAGTACCTGCGGGGACTCAAACCAGCAACCTTCTGCTTATTAGTCTAGCATTTCCCAGCTGCGCCACTTGGATATATAGAACTTGGATATTAATCTTTTGTTCACGGAGAGCACCGACCTGGACAGTAACTATGTGTTCTTGGAGGGCAGGCAGGGCAATTACATGACAGAGGAGGATGGCCAGGCTAAAACAGAAAGGAACACTTGAAAAAAGAAGCACCTTCTACTGTTTGTTCCAATTGGCAATTGTGTATTTAAAAACTTGCAGGTTGTGAAGACTCTATTGTGAATGTTTTTGCTAAGTGACAAAGAGATGCTATTGTGAATGTTTTTGCCAAGTGACAAAGAGATGCATTCTAAATATAAAGAGTGTAACAAAGAGATGACAGACCTAGATGAGAGAGTGAAGCAACATTATTACATCAGTTATGGTTTACCAACTGGTGTGCACTTCTATTTAGGATGTAACTAAATGATAAATGGAAAACTGTGATTTCAACTAGAGTTTTCTTCCTTGATGTCTTTAAATCAATTTTCCCTTGCTTACAATCCACTGAGTCTGTCTCTATAATGTTTGGTTTATATTCTCCAAAAT